>NW_007727732.1:136079-191096 GCF_000696425.1 Galeopterus variegatus | reverse complement strand
TACCCCACCCGCAGGAAAAAAAAAAAAAAAAAAAAATCACCCCCAACCAGTATGGGGGGGGTAGAAAATTAATTCTCTACACCCCCCTGGTGGTTGGTGGTGTTTTTTTTTTTTTTTTTTTTTCCTGCGGATGAGGTAAGGTGGGCATTGCTAAAAAGGTTTTCTGTTGTTAGGCCACACTTTTCTTGTTCCTTTGGTTAGTGAGACCAGGCTCTTCTTGGAGCTTTTTTGCCTGTGCCTCTGGGTGGCTGGAGACTGCAGGCTTCTGCAGTGCTCTGTCCAGTACATGTGGGAGGCAGCAAGGAAAACCAGGGAACTCGCCCCAGTGTTGATTCTCAGGTGCCCAACTTCTTTCCACCTTTCCCAGTCGTCTTATGCCTGTTTGATATATTATTTCCAGAGGTTTTTAGTTTTAAGTGGGAGGACCTGGAAGGATTGAAGCTATTCTATTTTGGCGAAGCCAGAAATCTCCCTCTTTCAATTTTTGGAAAGTAAGGAATGGGAAACTACCCAACTTGCAAGAACATATGTTATTCAGTCATTAGATTCAGTTTCTTTTCCAATTTTAGGAAGGAGTATTTAAAAGGGCTTTACAAGCTTTATTAAATGATTTTTAATTTTATCTGTTATTTTTTCACTAAAGCCACCATTTCTAACCCAATAAAATGATTTTTAATAGCATGATTTTATCTGAGGTGTTTTCTGTAAATTTTCTTCAAAATCTTGGGATGAAGATTGAGTTTATGGATCCTTGTTAATGTAATTTTTCACTGGCATCCATAATTACAATTACCAGTTTGACACTCTGGAGAATTTTCTGCCACAGGATGATGTGCTGTATGAGTAGTGATGATTTTTTGTTGGTGGGATGGAGCTGAAGAGGAAAAGAAAAGTAAAAAAGAAAGCCACCATAATGCCTGGACTGTAGGCTATTTTAAGGCAGAACCATTTTATAAGTGAATGCTTCAGAAATTTGAAAGTCTTCCCTTAAAACCATCTGTGCCTATATATCTGTTGAAAATTCCTGAAGCATCCTTAGGGACATACAGACTGATACAGGTGAATATACCTTGATTCTTTTTACAGACATGAATCAATTTCTTTGCCTCGAATTACCTTTGCCTAAAATTATGGGAGGGAAGTATCGGCTGTCTGAATTGGTGTTTTGGTTGGCTGGCCTTTTTCATAGTTTGTAATATTTGGTGGCTCAAATTTACTTTTGGGGATGTATTGTGTGCTGTGGGAGAGACCCCGTGGGCATAAGAAAATTCCTTCAAGGTGACCTGCACTACTGGAAACCCCAGTAATTAAAAATATAGTATTTTTTTTCTTACCCCATTTCATGTGTCTCTTCCAAGATGGGATTTCTACTGTTCTTCACTACTAAACAGAGAACATAAGGACACACACTTGCATGCTTATGTTAGGAGAACTCCTGAGAAGGCTTTAAAATGTTACTGAATCATTTGTACTGTTTCTGTGAGAGTTGGGGCTGGAAGTTATGCCATAATCTTCCTTTTCTTCTTGTTGTCTACTCCCTTTAGTTGAATAGAATATTGTGTTAAAGGAAATGAGTAAAGAGATAGTGTAATAGATATGGTTAAGAAAGTGGTAATATGCTTCTACCCAATTGAGCCATTGTAGCATCCTACAAACTAGAGACTTCACTTATAGTTCACGTTAGTTTCTGAGGGTTTGTACAGATTACTTCATAACGGATAGTTTACAACAATAGAAATTTATTCTCTCGGGCCGGCCCGGTGGTGCACTGCTGTAGTGCGCCGCTTGGGAAGCGCAGTGGCGCTCCCGCCGAGGGTTCGGATCCCACATACGGACCGGTTCCCGCTCACTGGCTGAGCGAGGCGCGGGAGCAACACTGAGGGTTGCGATCCCGTTGCCGGTCCCGGTCCAGTACGGGGGCGACACTGAGGGTTGCGATCCATTGCCGGACACGGAAAAAGACAAAAAGGAAAAAAAAAAAGAAATTTATTCTCTCATAGTCCCAGGGGACAGACATCCAAGATCAATGTGCCAGCAGGGCCGTGCTCCTTCTGAAGGTTCTATGGAGAACTTTTCCTTGTCTCTCCCAGTTTCTGATGGCTCAAGGCATTTCTTGGCTTGTGTCTGCACAACTCCAATCTCTGCTTCTGCCTTCACATGACTTTTCCTCATGTCTGGGTCTTCTCCTCTTTTATCTCTTGTAAAAGCATTTGGCATTAGATTTAGAACCCACCTACATAATTCAGTTTTATCTCAACTCTAGATCCTTAGTTATATCACAAAGACACGTTTTCCAAATAAGGTCACATTCACAGGTTAGGGAGATTAGGTTATGAACATATCTTTTGGAAGACTGCAATTTAACTCATTTCAGTAAACAGGGCTAGTTAAATTTCCTTGAGGGCCTTAAGCAATAATTGCTTTAACTAGTGAATCTATTTGCTGTGACAAAATTCCATCTGCAATCTGAACAATACCATTTTGCCAACTTTCCCCCTATGAAAGCTGGGGGTGTAAATGTTGGAATGAGCAGGAATGAAGCCATGTTGGGACCTAAAACTTCATGGGCTCTAGAAAATTTTAAAAGACACAGTTTTTTTTCTTAGCATGTATTTCTCTGAGTTCCCTCTTTTCTCATGGTTATCTGATATTTTGAACCTTGGTTATGAGCAAGATGATATTACTTACATAAACATAAAGCTGACTGGAGCTGCAAACTTGCCATAAGACATGCACTATCCAGACCCTGAGAAACCAAGGAAGACATTAACAAAGCTATGCTGATTCCATTTCTCCAGCAGGACCCTAAGACAACACCAAGGATGGGAACAGAAACCAGAGGGAGCCTTGGCGAGACCTGACATCTGGCTCCTTGAATAGAACCCCCACAGCTCATGTCCCCCTCCCTCCTGCTTTTAACTTCCCACATTATATTCCCTCAATCCCCTCTTTAAAAACCTCTCAGTAAATCTGAGTCTTAGACATGGCTTTAGTCTGGCTACTCTCCTTCATATTTACTGGCGAGCTGGGTTAGCCTAGCATTTCTCCTCAGGTCCCTGGTATTCCTGAATTAAAGCTGACTTCTGTTTTCACCGGCTTTGACTTTTGAGTTTTCTTTTTTTTTTTTTTTTGTGGTGGGAGGACAGCTGGACTTGAATTCAGTAACAAGATTTTGACAAGTCTAAGCCAGGAGCTTAATGCTCTGTGGTAACAGATTTTGGTGAGCGAAGCCAGGGTTTTTGTTGGGGTCAGGCAGTCAGATTTGGTACTTGTAACATAAAGACGATTGAACATTTATGAAATCAGTAGTTTCTTTCACAGTACCTGCTATGCCATTATTTTTAAAAAATGCATTCAGTAAAGTCTGTAAGTAGATCATCTGCATCGGGATAACCTGGCTTTAAAAATGCAGATTACAGGAGCCATTTCAGACCTTTAGCATTCCAAAATTTCTGGTATATTCTGGAAATCTGCACTATTATCAGGTAATCCTTACACAGACTGAAATGTGAAAACCACCAAAAGATACCATTAGCTGCTCCCCATCCTTTAACTTACTTATGTTGGGAAGCACTTTTGTGCCCAGTGTTAGGCTGAATAACAATGTATTCACCATGCCCCATCTCCACCACTAGAGCTTTATTTCCTTTCAAGATTTTCTGTACACTTAACTATGCAAGCGATTGTCAAGTGAGTGGAAGAACATTACATCAAATACATAGCATCTGTGTAAAAATTTAGATTACATGTGATCACAAACATGAAAAACTTTTTTTTTCCAATTTGTGAGGCTTAAATCGGAAAATAAAAATAGGTCCCTTTAAAAAAAAATGTTATTTTATTTCCCTAATGGATAAAAGATGAAGTTACAAGCAATTTCTCTGCATAGATTGATATAAGTATGTTATCTCTAAAGGCAATTAACAAGAATCTGAAGGCCCGTGTGAACTTAATTGAGCACTCTCTCTTTTCCCTTCTTTTTGGTGTGTTTGAGGCAAATTGTCTGAAGAAAATAGATTTAAAAATTTTTTCCTTGAAAAAGAAGATGTTCTTTTTTCTTACAAGAATAGTTCTTACCATAAATATTTATTCCAACATCATGAAAAATAACAAGTTGTACAGTTTCAAATTATAGCTTCATAAACAAATATCCTGAGTTAGAAATCTTAAGTACAATTTAAAAGGAATTGTGAACACTTGAGAAGTCCATCATAATGCAGAGGAAGTCTTCATTAAAGGAAAGAGAAATATAAATCGAGGAAAAAAATGTATTGAATTAAATTTCTAATCTTTAAATATGTTCTAAGGAACAAATCAAATGAGGTATTTCAAAAACTCCAGGAAATGTCAGCAAAATAAAAAATTCACAAACGTAATATTGAATCTCAAAAAGATAAAAGAATAACTGTACACTTGGTTCAGTTAAGCAACCTGAAGTCTTTTACTCTCTGCTTGAAAATGTTTACATGTTCACCGTTGTAAATTTTTCAGTTCAACACTAAACAAGCGGGAGCCATGGCAGGATTTCAAGGAGGGAAGTGATGTGATCTGATGTATGTTTTGTCAAGTTAAAAGAAATCTGGACTCAGGTAGGAGAGGCTTTATTTGAAAGGATTAGTGTGATAAGGGGAAGGAGGCTTAAAGTTTAGGCTTAAAAGAATTTTGTTTTACAGAGAGGGATAAACAAGGCTAGACAGAGCCAGCTGTGGAGACTGGGGTGACCAAGGAATGTGTTTCCTTGAGGTCAGCTGATTCTCAGGTAGGTACTGTAAGACGAGCTTTATGATGGCACAGGGTGAAGTGGGTGAATGTTCAGGCACCTGGAGGAAGGAGAGAACTGAAACTGAAGTTTGGTCCAGCCACATATTTTGTCTAGATCGGTAGCTATGCACAAACGGTTCAGGTGATTATTTATGAAACAAAGAATGGAAATTTGGAGGATCTGTGTCTGGCCTTGTCACAGGTAAACAAGGAGGGCATCAGCAAGACCTGTGTAAGTCCCGTGAAGAAGGGCGATTCTTTGCAGTGTGCCCTGTCCTGGATCACAGAGTGGGTAGATCGGTTAAACCCTCACTGTTTTCCTGATCACAGGGCTCAGGTGAAGTTCAACATTATCCGTTTCAAAAGGTTCACTCTGGCTGGTGTGGTGAGAATAGACTCTTGGGAACAAGGATAGACTGAGAAGGACAGTTAAGAAGTTAACACAGGAATGTTGCTGGCTTGCATCTAGTTAGTGGTTAGATTTTATATGTATTTTGAAGTACTATTATTAAGATTTATCCATGTTGCCATGTGCACAGCTAATCTGTTTTGTTCAACTGCTGCATCATCATGTGTTATGCTCGTATTCACTACATATAACTTATTCACAGCCCTAGGACAGGATCCTCAGGTTGCCTTGAACATATCACCAGCATAATCATCACTGCAGGGGACATCCTTGTGCACTTCCTCACATGGGTCCATTTGGATATTCTTTTATACACACTGAAGAGCATACCTACTTAGGCACAGAGTATACAACACTAAAGGTATCTAAGTTCCTTTGGATCACTTTCCAGAAAGGATGCAAACCTACATTCTCCTCATCAGTGCATAGATTGTCTCTATCCCCAATTAATCTTCAATGATTCGATTTTACAATTCCTCCAAAATCTCATTTTTATCTGAATTACATTTCAATGATTACTCATAAGTTTGAGACTATCTTCATAAGCATGATTAACTTTGGGTTTTATTCTTTGTAAATAGTGTGTTCATTTCATATCTTCCCTCCATTTTTCTATTTAGGTTTTTATTTTAAATCTTACCACTTTTTGGAAATTCCTTTCATATTGGAGATCTGTAATAACTAATTTTGTAGACCCTAGCAACATATGGCTATTTAAGCTTAGATTTAGATTATGTAAAATTAAAAATATAATTAAAATTTTTAGTACCTTAGTTTTACTAGTCACATTTTAAATTCTCCATAGCCGTATTTTCCATTGTTGCAAAAAGTTTTAAAATTTCAAATATTTTCCTTCCTTGTCTCATCTTTATAGGAATGCCATTGTTGGTACACTTTGTAAAAGAGACATTTCTAAGTTAGATGAAAAAAGTAATTAATATTACATTAAATAATATATAATTTTAAAGCATTAATTTTATAGTTTTACCATTAGGCTTTCATCTTTGATCCATCCTTAACCCCCTATGTATGGGGTGCCATGTAGAATTTGGTTTTATTTTTCTTTATGTAGTGAGTCATTTCCCCAACATCATTTCCAGAACAATCCATACTTTCCCTGTTGATTGTAGTACTAGCTGTATCATATGTTCAGTTTACTATTACATACAGGCCTGTCTCTGAGTTCTGTATTCTTTTTCACTGTTTTACATGCCATAGCCTTTTTTTTCAGTAAAAAAAATAAAAGAAAAGAAAAATCACTATTTCTATTATTATGAACTTAAGCCTCTTAATATCTGGTAGGGAAAGCCCCCCCCCCCCTTTTTTTCTCATCTCTTATTTTAAATGTTAAATTGCCTACTCTTAAATATTATTCTTTCACCCACATTTTATCATAAGTAGAACAAGTTACTAAAACAAAATCCAACTACAATTTAATTTGAATTAAATTAAATTATAGGTTTGTTTGTGTGACAAATATAACTTTATAATAGTCAATGGTATCATTCAGAAGACTGGGCATCCTTCCACTGCTCAGCTAACTTTGGGGAGGGGGTATTTCTTATTACAGTTTTTTCTTTTCATAAAATGTTGTAAATAATATTATTATCTAACAAAACAAAGCTAGACAAAAAACCTTTTTCTTGAAAAAATGTCATGTATTATAAAGCACTGGAAGCGCCAACCAGTTGGATATTTTATATGTGAAGAAAGCGATGAGAAAATTAAGATTTGTCTATTGGATCTCTGCCTTTACTCCTTTACTACATCATGAAACTGTGGGCCAACCAATCTGAAGTATCATTACTTCCTTCAATCATGTATAAGAAACATTTGTTTGCAGAGAGTTTAAAGTCAGATTCTCCATTTAAGGGTTAGAACGTAAGCATTTGACATTGATATAGGGCATATCCATATTCTTTTGAGATTACCTGAGTAGATGGTGAGATTTGTGAGATTCTGAAGAAATGAGGGATCTAATTAATACTGGTGTATCCTAAAATTGATTTGTGAGTGGCTTTACCTTAGATAATGTTCATCAGAGCAACTTATAAACCCCCCAAACACTACTTACTTTACAATTTACTGAGCTGGAGATCTTTGGCAGGAGAAATCATGAGACAGGATTGAAAGTAGATTTTACAGATTTGAACTAGCAGGTGTGTGTCTGAGCTCTGACTTGTTTTGTTTTTACTTTTGTTTTACTTTCCGCCAATCTGCCCACTTTTCTGTCGTATGAAAAGATTCCCATTTGATGGGCGCAAATGTTTTACTGCTGACTTGAGAAAATCTTGGCTGTACTAATCTCTAGCAGTGAAAGAACTAGAAGATGATTTTATGTGTCTTGTCTCTTTAATTGCTCCCCCAAATGGGGTATCCCTCTACCACCCTCAGGCAAAACCATTATTTATTCTCCACTAACAATAAAACAGATCCCAATACAAAGTTTACTTAACCTTATTTAATTTCCAAATGTTCCCTTTGTCCAAACTGCTGCTTGTCCTTCTGCCTAAACTTGGGAGATTTCAAATATTTTAGCAATGTAACCCCTGAGATGCTGTGAAATGATCACACTTGGCAAAGGATGAAAATGGCAGAGGTATAAAACTGTGCTGCCTACCCTAAACGAATCCTCGTGCAGTATGCATGTGTTGAACCAATGCACTATACCCCAGTTAAAGTCAACATAAAAAATTAAAATTAAAAAATTAATTAAAATACTAAAAAAACAAAAAAAAAAAGAAAAGGAAAGAAAATGGCAGAGGGTGTCACCCACACTATGTAACACAGCTTCTGTAGATACCTTCTCAGATTTGTTTTACTACCCTAGGGCCCTTCTGACATCTAATCACAACTCTCCTCTACCTCGTTTGGAACTTTGGAGAACAACATCATTCTTAATTTAGGAAATCAATCTAATAAATTAACAACTCATTAATTAATAATGGATTAATAATAATACTCAAAGACTTATGACATGGAATCTTTAAGCACAATATAATTATGTCAAACTGAGAACTTGAATAAAGTTACCTTAACCATTGTGTAGTAGATCTTTCACAGTGATGATAGAAAAAAGATTACTAGCAAAGGACACATAGGCCTTTGCATGACTAGCTTAAGAATAATTCCCGTCCATCTACCCCATATATTTTCCATAAGAAAGAAAAAAATCATGACATGGTGTTGTCAGCAGGTTCCCATGGACCATTTAAGAAAATTTCCCTGTAGTTTCAGAAAATTGGGGAATCTTGGATATATGTTAAGTGACTGGATTTTATTATTAAAAATCACATCTTTTGATAGCATATTTTAAGGTTCTGCTTTACTCTCCTTAACTATGGTTAAGTATAAGGAATTGTAATAATAATGTACTGGCAGATGAAATAATAAATATTACTTTTTTAAAAATAATACTTAAGTTACATCATTGTAAATTCACAAGAAGCTTTGCAAATGTGCTATGGTGGATTGGTTTTATGGAATATACAGAGACCATGTTTTTATAAATGAGGATAAGGCTAGAGGGAAGGAAATTGAACATATTTGTTATATATTTTGATTTAAAACATTGTCATATTAGTGGCATAAAACGCTGAGATATTTAAATTATAATTTTATCAGATCTTTTCTTTATTTACATGCTAATTGCCTAAGCCCAATAACTTCCTTCACCAGAAATAGAGCCTAGTTTTAGTTCCCTCTGTCATTTTATTTTATATTATGTCTTTTTTTGTTTGTTTGTTTTGAAGATGGTTCTGATCATCTGCAAAGTGAGAGGGGATGATACGATTTTAACTTTGGGAAATGACTAAGATTGATAGTAAGTGATACAAAAATTCTAAATATAGTCTTTTCAAAAATATTTTTGATGTTATAGAAGTCTGGAGTATACATAGTAAAAATAAGAAGTTACAAGTTATGTTGGATTTATACTCAAAGACTACCTTTGCTTTTATTTATGGGATTCGACATCAAATTCGATAAAGTAACATTTTGTAATAAACAATTAGGATTTTATTACAATTTTGAACACAATTTACCTTTTTATTGCATATTTTGAGAAAAATTAGATACTTTTAGTATATAGCTATTCATCATAAATGTTTAGTTGACACTTATTTTAACTTGTAAAGATTGACTTATCATTTTGTGTTCTGCAAATGTTATTGCTTTCCTAGTATCATTACTGTGACTGAAATGATTATTTAAAGTGCAACTATAAGAAAAAGCTTATGAAAATTCATAAAATGTAGGGCACATGAAACAACTGTATTTTAATATATACTATCTTGGAAGCCTTGCTAGTTTTCAAAATGTCAAATATAATTGTTGATAACTTTGTAGATTTCTAAATGGACAAGCACAATGTTAAAATGCACATTATTTCTGCAGAATTCAAATTTTTTATTATTAAAAACATAAATATCAGTGATGAAACTTTTCCACGTTAAGTTTTCAGTTTTATTGAGTAAATATTCATATGTAACAATGAACCCGTGCATTCACTTCACTTGCAGAGTGTTCTTTAATTAAAGTACTGAGATTAAAAGCAAAGAGATGGAGTTTTATTCTATTCCACTTAATAACAGAAAATAATAGCTTGTAAATGAAATCACCATCAATGCATTCATTCAAGAGGGAAAAAAAGCATTTTTCAATGATGTAATGAGAAATTTAAGGGAAGAATATGATGACTGTAAAATATTCCTGAATGTACCAGCCATGTCAATAGGTAGGAAACAGGAACCTTGGTAACAAATAATTCTTTTAAAATGTGTAAAAGAGAAAAACATACTTTTACCCTCATATAGCAAAAGCATGATCAAAATCCAATTATATCCAGTTGAGAATTTGAAATTTTCAGTACTTAATGCTGTAGCAAGCAAAGACAGACATAAAGTGATTGGGGAGCAGGGGTTAAGGTGTGCAAAATTCACTCATCAGAGAAAAGGTCACAAACTGATATTTCTGAAATTGGATCAGACTCAGGATTCATGTACTAGAAATCAATGTTTTCTTGGCTTCTGCATTTCTCCTCTGGAGCAAGTCATTCCCCAGAGGCCTCACTTCTAATAGGAGAGTGTACCAGTGTTACAGCCTCTCATGAGCACAAAGACAGCAAGAAATTAGAAAGGATTTGCCAGTCAAAACAGACAGGGATGGTTATTCCTACAGCTGAGCCAGAGGGGAGAAAAAAAAAAAATAGCTGTGACTGTAAAGCTAAAAGACCTGTCATGTTGACCAATGCCCACAGGAAAGATAAAACTGGGATTTGGCAGCTTTTAGCAGTTTTCCAAGTACAATTTAGTGAAATTAGAATAAATCCACATAGGACCTTACACATAAAATTGCTGAAAAGTGGTTATAGAACAGGGAATTACATGAGTAATTGGATTTAACAAAATAATAATAAAAAAACAAAATAAATACAAAAATAAATAAATACAAATCCATTTTAAAGCAGGATTAAGTTACATACGGCTCTGTTTCATGTGATTTTTTTTCCAGATGGAAAGGAAGAGCAGAAATGTGAGTATATGCTCTGTTTCTTACTTAAATTTTATCCATTTCATTTAAATAATAGTGATAGACAGCATTTATCAGCACCACACTCTCCTGAGTGAGCCACCGGCCGGCCCCTGACAGCATTTATTATACATTTACTATCAGCCAAGCAGAATGCTACACGCTTTATTTGCATCATCTCTGTCAACTTCACGACAACTTCATGATATAGATATTGTTATTTGCATTTCATATATGAGCATACTCAGTGGTTGATAAATAGGTTGCCCATGGTCACAACAGCTCACGGGTCTGTAACATTAAAGTTCTTGTTTGTAACTATGGCCTACGCTGGTGTAACTATGGCCCCTAATGCTGAAACTGATCATTTTATACAGACTCATTTTACTCTGGTTACAATTTATTGCTACTAATGCTTTTAGCTTCACCCTCTCCTCCATGGATTCTCTTTGACCATGCACAAGTATTTTCAATGATTCTCTTTGATTATTGTCCTGTTCTATCCCATTCATAATTCTCTCTGTTTTTTCACAGTTGTTTTTTATTCCCAGTTCTAACATTTTCTTCTCATTTATACCCCCCACCCCCCAAAAAAAGCTCATACCACTCATGCTACCTAATCTCTTTTGCATTTTCACACCAACCGTGAAGATCTTGATAACTGGCTTCTCCTTGTCTTCAAATCTCAGCTCAAACATCACCTCCTCAAAGAGACTGTCTTTGACTATCCAACCTACATAGCTCTCTAGGTCTCCACTACATTAACACATTACATTTTCTTCATTCGATATATTAGTAATGTGAAACTGTTTTATTTGTATCTGCTTGGTAAAACCTAAGAGATTATTTTACTCCGGAAATAATAGTTTTTATGTGTAGTAGTGATGTCTGAGGAAGGGTCTGGGGCGCCCAATAGTCGGCGTCAACCCATCCCATCCTCTTACCAGGTTCTTGACTCCACCACAGTAGAAAGTAAGAACCGGTTTAATATAATGACTTAAAAGATAGAGATTTCATAGAGGGAGTGCAGCATAGCTCCAGAGACTGACCCGGGTTCACACCGAGTTAATACAAAAGTAAGAAACACACACAAGGTTTAGTACAGAGTGCAGGCTGGCTCGAGAGAGTGAGCAGCCACTTGCTGAAAATAAGTTTGATACAAAAAAAAGGGTACACACTTCAGGAGGTGAAGTGTGGGTTGGTCCCAGGAAAGTGAGGAACAATCCCTCCTTCTGCTGGGATTAGGCTTTTATACTTTTGCTATCTAATGAATATTGAATTAAGGGAGTGGTTCCCAGTTATGTAACATAATCTTGCACATGCTCAGTGGGTCTCTTTTTTGGATCCTGTTCATTGGTCAAATCCCATCACATGCAAGAGACATATTCAAGAACATTCTGTGTTCTATAGCATTCCTAATGGAAGGTCATTCCGCTACCAGGGTTATATGACCCTTCTCCACTGAGTATGCCCAGACACTGGATTTGCATAAGCCAGACCCCTGAGTTCTCAATTTCCTCCTCTTGGTGCCAAAATAGCAACAGTAACTTTCCTCTATGGGAAGACTTAGAGGGGAGGCCTGAGACCTTGGGGAGAGGCTCATAACCCAGAGATGTGTCCTGTAACTCCAGCCCAGGGACACTGAGCACCTCCTATCTCAGTAAATTAATAAATATTTGAGGATATTCACATGGTCTGTCACGGTTCAAATACCCAAACTGAAGGTGATATAAGTTAAATAATATTCTTTTCAAGTGAATGAAATGGATAATTAAGTACATAAACTAATAAGTTCTCTTAGGCTACCTCAGAATCTTGGTCCATTTTTTTTGTGTGTACTGTTTTATATCTGTTTTCTTTCAACACGGTATCTGAGTTAGTTTTATTTTTTACTACAAGTGTAAGAACTTCTAGCTCTCAGTAGAAAATATTTGGAAGTTCTTCAAAGCAGTTGCAATACCATTTGGGAATAGTCACTGAAGTTAAGCAGGATATGAAGTGGAAACTTTGTAAGAATTCCTTCAGTTCATTTTACTGGAATCCAGTTCTTAATAGCCCCAAAGCGCTATTATAGGTTTTAGAATTGCAGGCAAAGCATGCCTTCCTCTGGATATTCTTTTGAATGTGGTTGCAACCTTATATGCAGAAAAGTCCAATACAAGGAAAGAACAACATATTATTTAATGGTTTAATTTACTTTTCTGCTCTGAAAATAATAGCAGATATGCATTCATGTAAGTTGTTTATTTATGCTATAAGCATTTAGTATGTATATATGCCCAAGACATTTCATAAAGTATTGAAGTCACTATGAAAATGACTGGGATCAAGCCTCATCATTCGAGCTCACATTCTCACTGGTATGTCTGGGGGCAGCACTTAATGCCTTTTCCCACATCCTTAAGGAGTCTCTTGCAAGAGAGAGAAACTTGGTCTAAGTATTAGTTGTCTTACTTGTCCTGCCATGCAGATAATTATACTTAAGAATGGAATGCCTTGGCATATACATCCAATAGAAAAAAAAACAAAAACAGACAAAAAACCCACCTGGCATAGATAATTAACCACCAGAAAGTCATGATGTTAAAAAAATTATTTATAATGGTATTTATTATTTTTATTAATATATACCATTTAAAAAGTTTCATGTTATTATTTTAAAAATTATGTATGTTCATTGTAATAAATTTGGTGATTAAAAACATTTTTGAATAAGTCAAAAACAATAGATAATGAAAATTGTTAAAATTTTGTGCATATTTTCTTATGAACAAATTATATTTTATGGATGCATATCAAGTATGTATGTATTTTTAAAAATGTAAAAATATAATATGAATCAGTGCACAAAAATAAAACTATAAAAATAGGGAAATAATCAAAGTCTCCCTCTATATTCTTCCTTGCCTCCTTGGGATGTAAACACATTTAAGTGTAAATGCATTATCTTTATAACTTTTTTCTTTTATTTAAAAGTTTGTGTGTGTGTCTGTGTGTGTGTGTAAATAAAGAAAATGTACCTCAAAAAGGTCCAACTAACTACATGGTCAATGACCTCATTTACTTCACTCTGAAAACCATCTTTGACATTTACCTGATGTTATGCTGCCCACACATAATTTCGGTCAAAAACTAAGGAAGGCATAGACACTATGGCAGGCTCCTTATCAGGGGATGTGGAACTCCTCTGACAGCCAGTTTTGGTTCCAAGACTTTCTGACTGTCTTCACTGAACTTTTTATACTGCACAGCAGTCTAGGATTCTTTCACCTAATTTTCCCTATCTCTCTTCTTTATTAAGGATAGAAGTTGTCCTATGATATGATTCCTAAGTTTTTATTAACTAAATGAATGATTAATGAATTAAATTGTGCTATATCAAACAACAGGATACTATTCAAGAGTTAAAAAGAAGAAGGCAGGGCTGTCTGGTTAGCTCAGGTGGTTAGAGTGCAGTGTTACAACACCAAAATCAAGTTTCACCTTACTGTACCACCAGGAAAAAAAAAAAAAAAAAGAAAGAAAGAAAGAACAAAGTTTTCAACACTCGTTAGTGTAGTAATATGTTTAAAATATATTAAGTGAAAAAATGACGCCAAAGTACATTTTAGAAGCATAATTATATTATAAAAATATAATATAGATCTAAATTTTCCACTTTAAGAATGGCAATGTCACTACATCCATGGACATGCTCATTAATGAAACAAGTGAGAATCATTAGAAGAAAAAAAGTGTCTGGACATAGCTCCAATGACATTGAAAATGTCCATTCAAAAAAATGTATTAAAAGTTGGTAAGAACACAGTCTGTGGCACTTGAACCATGACTGAGTCCTCCCTACCTCCTCCCAGCACAGTGTGACAGAGATTTTATTACAGGTGGTTGATGGGTACAGGGCTCCCTCTCCCCCAGGCTCCCAGTTGAGAGCTACAGCATCTTCACAGGATAGACATCAGCATTTCTGAGCACACACCACAGCTACCAGTTGCAGAGTACAGACTAATAAAGAGTCACAGAGTCCCTGACTTAAATGATGGTTTGACTTATATGTTTCAGCTTCACAATGGTGCAAAACCATTCTGGTTTTCACTTTCATTACAGTATTCAATACATTACATGAGATATTTAACACTTTATTGTAAAATAGGATTGTGTTAGATGATTTTTCCCAGCTGTAGGCTAACATAAGTGTTCTGAGCACATTTAAGGTAGGCTAGGCAAAACTAGCATGTTCAATAGGTTAGGTGTATTGAATGCATTTTCAAATGCATTTCATGGACCATGCTCCCTATGGAAACTGGTAAAAACTACAAGAAGAGAAAAAGTATCTAGAAATGATTCTAATAACATACAGTAAAATGGAAAATGTCTATTAAAATATATTTATGTATAAATAAATAAATAAATAATGAATAAATGAATAAATGAATAAATAAATAAATATGTATTAACTTTCTATATATATAGAAACTTGACAAGACTACAATCTGTGGTATTTGAACCATAACTAAGTCTTCCCATTTTTAACTTGTTATGGGTTTATTGAATGTAACTCCTTCGTAATTTCAGGAGTATCTTTATGCTTGAGGTGAGTGTAACAAAGAGAACAGGAGTTTTCTTCTGTCAATATCCCACTGATGGGCCAAAGACTCTAACTATGCCGTGTTGTGCTGAGAACCGGAAACCCTATTGCTGTCATCCTGGCACTTTTGTAGTGTGGAAGTTTCATGCTGATAGAGAAAAGCTGATAAGACCAGGGACTACAGACCCCATCTCAACACTTAGCTCCTATGGCAGGAATGTGACTCAGAAAGAAGGATGTGATTATACCTGCTCCAAGTCCAGATCTTTGGTTCAGGGATTTTTTTCCCTCCAAGAGAGAGGGAGACCATAAAAAGAAAGCTCTGAAGCTCCTCCCAAATGAATTGACTTTATTACAGAGTGTGGAGGAAGTTCAAGATTAAAGATACTTTCAATAACAATGAATATTTTGGTGGAAAAAGGTACAGGAGATTGGTAGCTTTATTGGAGTTATATGCTAAACTATAGACTAGATAGTTTACCTAAGAGAATCAGGGAAAGAGATAGTTCAGAAGAGCCTCCCCTGCCACCCCAGATCCAGAACATACCTGAATAATAAATCTCAATATCTATCCCTGCAAAGGAACCAAAATGTAATTGAGCCAGTTGTAAAATAAGTTATGCTTGAGGGCACTGTTGAGAAATACTGAGCAATCAGCCAGCAATTTGTGAAGCTTAACTGTTGTGTGTTGTCCAGGAAAGAGACAGTTAAAGAGAGCCCTGCTTATTAGAAGCTTCACCTTGAGAGGAAATAGATTTACTTAAATAACCCAGCCAGTCACCAAATACACAAACTAGCAAATAATAACAATCGCAGAAGTGGGGGTAGTCCCAATGTTACTAAAATATCTAAAATTATAAGCAATACAAAGAAACAGGAAAACATAACGTATACACAGGAAAAAAGCAGGCAAAGGAAATTTTCTGTGAGAGTGACTAGATACAGAATTTATAATGGCTATTAAACTTATTCAAAGTGCTAAACAAAACTATGCTTAAAGAATTTTTTAATAAAACTACAATGACAATGTCTCACCAGTGCAGCATATTAAAATACAAATCGTTAAAAAGAACCAAATGCAATTTCTGGAGTTCAAGATAAGAAAATCAAGATGAAAGATACACTAGAGGAACTCAACAGTAGATTTGAACTAGAAGATATATTACTAAATTGAAGAAAAATTTTTAGATATTATGCAATCCACAGAACAAAGAATAAGAAGAATGAAGAAAAATGAACAGTGTCTCAGAGAAATGTGGAACAACTTTAAGTGCATTGACAAATGCACAAAGGGAGTATCAGAAAGGATAGAAGAAAGAAAAAGGAGCAAAAAAAAGTTTTTAATAAATAATAACTAAATACTTGAAAAGATAATTTAAAAAACATTAATCTACACATTTGAGAATATCGAAACACTCAAAGCAGGAAAACACAAGTAGATCTACACACAAGACACATCACAGTGAAAATGTGTAAAACCAAAGGTAAGGCAAAATCTTGAGAGCCTCAAGAGAAAAACAACTCATTATGTAGAAGATAACACCAAAAAGATAAACAACGACGTTTCATCAAAAATAAGGGCAGTCAAAGAGTAATGGATTAATATATTCAAAGTGCTCTAAGAAAGATAAAGATAAATCAAAAATCTTATATTCAACAAAACTATATTCCAAAAGTGAAGGTGAAATATATTCCCAGATAAGCAAAAACAGAAAATGTGTTGCTACGAAACTTGCCTTACAAGAAATATTGAAGAAATTTCTTCAGACTGAAAGCAAATAAACCCAGTGAGTAATTAAAATCTGCATGAAAAAACTGAGTGCCAGAAAAAATTATCTAATTGTAAAATACAGTATAAATGCATATTTCTTCTTTTTATCTTTACTGATCTAAATGCTATTGTATAAAACTGTATGTGTGTATTTATATATATATAGATAGATAACAATTATTACAATGTAATTATGTAATATATATTATTGTATACAGGTATATATAATTATTACAATGTAATTATTTAATATATATTATAATTACATAGATAGATATAATAATTAGATAGGTATAATAATTATTGCAATGTATTGTGTATATGTATATAGTACATATGTTAATATGTAATAATAATACAACATATATATGTTTATATATAATATCACAGAAAGTTAGAAGAAAAAATAGGAATAACGTCTCTATATCTCACTAAAATTGAGTTAGTATAAATCTGAAGTAGATTCTAATAAGTTAAGATGTATATGGTAAGTCCTAAGCAAATCATAAGGAAATACCTAAAAAAAAAGTATTATTAAAATAATTAAAGTGTTACATTTAATGTAGTCACTAAATGCAAAAGAACACAATAAGGCAACACAGAGGAATAATAAAATGAGACATATAGAATATCCAAAGTAATATGACAGACATATATTCAACCATGTTATTAATAATAAATGTAAATAGATTAAATAGTCCACTGAAACTGCCTGGAATATCAGGCTGGATATAAAAATAAAATCCAACTATATTCTGTCTACAGAGGACATACTTCAGATTCAAAGGTACAACACACTGAAATTAAAAAGGTAGGAAAAGGTATATTATGCCAACAGCAAACATAAGAGCACTGGAGTGGCTGTACTGACATCAAACAAAATATACAAAATAGACAAGGATAGACAAAGAATGTTACCAGAGATAAAGAGGAACATTTTATGGTAATGAAAGGCTCAATTTATTAAGAAGATACAACCAGCTAAAACACATGCATTTAACAAGTGGGGACTAAACATGTGAAGCAAAACCTGAAAGAAAGGGGAAAATGTATAATTCAACAACAATAATTGGTGACTTCAGTTATCTCATGTACCAGTAAAAGGGCTAGGCAGAGGAAAAAGAGAAAATAGACGATTTGAACAACACACTACAAACAAATTAGACCTAAAAGATATTTACAGAACTCTCTATCTGCACACAGCAGCATATATGAGTGGTCCTCAAGAAGTTCATGGAAAGATTTGTATGATTTTTGATTCTATTTTCCCATGAACTGTTTGAAATACCCTCATATATTCTTCTCAAATGCATGGGAAACCTTCTCCAGGATAGATCATATGCTATCCTATAAAATTAACCTAAATAACTGAAAAATATTTAAACATTGCAGAGCATGTTATAAAGCAATAACAAAAAGAAATTTGGAAAACTCATTAATACATAGAAAATCAAAAACATATTATTTTTTTTTGGAGGCTGGCCAGTATGGGAATCTGAATCAACAACATATTTCGAAATAAAAAATATAAAAGAAAATATTATACAAGTAATTGCAAACATATTTTGAGATAAAAGAGAATAAAGATACGATACAGTAAAACTTATGAGATGCCAATAAAGCAGTGCTTAGAAGGAAATTTAGAGCTAGGAATGCTTATATTAAAAATAAAAAGAAAGGGGCCGGCCCGGTGGCGCACTTGATAGTGCGCCGCTTGGGAAGCGCAGCGGCGCTCCCGCCCGAGGGTTTGGATCCCACATACAGACCGGTTCCCGCTCACTGGCTGAGCGAGGCGTGGGAGCAACGCCGAGGGTTGCAATCCCGTTGCCGGTTCCCGGTCCGGTACGGGGGCAACACTGAGGGTTGTGATCCGTTGCCGGACACGGAAAAAGACAAAAGACAAAAAAAAAAAAAAAATTAAAAAAATTAAAAAAATAAAAAGAAAGATTTCAAATTAATAAGATAAACTCTCTCATTAGACAGTGGAAAAATCAATTAAAATCTAAATTAAGAATATGGATGGGAATAATAAAAATTATAGTAGAAATGAATGAAATAGAAAATAGAATAATATTAGAAATATCAATGAAAACAAAAGTGAGTTTTTTGTAAAGATCAAAAAAATTGACAAAATTTTAGCTAGATTGAGCAAAAAAATAAAAACGTTACTTAGTCACAAATTGGAAATAAAAATGGGATATTACTACTAGTCTTATATAAATAAAAAATTATAAAGTAATGCTATGAATAATAATGTGCCAATAAATTAGACAACTTAGATGAAATGGACAAACTCCTAAAATTGACTCCAGAAGAAATAGAAGATCTTAATAAGATTATAGTTAGTATAAAGATACTGAATCAGTAAAGACAAACAAACAAACAAACTCCCCTGGCACAGATGGTTTCTCTGGTGGACTCTACCAAACACGTATTAAAAATTACTAGCAATACTTTATTTACTTTTCCAAAAAGTAAAAGAGGTGGGAGCACTATCCATATAATTCTATTAGGCCAGTGTTACCCTAGTAACCCCTAAGATTAGGAATAAGACAAAGATGCCCTCTCCAACCACATCTATTCAACAATGTACTTAGGTTCCAGCCAGGATAATTACTTAAGAAAATAGAATAAAATCCATCCAGACCGGAAAAGAAAAAGTAAAACTAACTCTATTCATGGATTGAATGACCTTATATATAGAAAATCTTAAGGATCCTCTAAAAATAAAATTGGACCTAATAACTGATAAACAAGTTTTAAAAAGTTGAAGGATATAATTTAATATATAATAATCATTTTTTCTATATATTTTCAATAAACAAGCTGAAAATGAAATAAGAAAAAGTATTCCATTCACAATGGCATCAAAAGAATAAAATAGAAATAAAATTAACAAAAGAAATTCAAAACTTATACTCTGAAAATTACAAAATATTGTTGAAAAAAATTAAGAGGCTCTGAAGAAATAAACTGAAATCTCCAGAGGATGGCTTGAATGACTTAATATTGTGAATATAGCAATAGTCTTCAAATTGATCTACATATTCAACACAATTCTTCTGAAAACCTCAACTGGCTTCTTTGTATAATTGACAAGCTGATGCTAAAATTCAAATGGAAATTGATGAGATACTAAATGGACAAAACAATTTTGCAAAGAACAAAGTCGAAGGACTCACACTTCCTGATTTCAAACTGACTATAAAACAACTGTAATCAATACATCATGGTACTAACATGAAGGTAGACATAGATAATGGAATAGAAGTATAAATACAGAAATATCCCTCACATGTACTGGCAAATGATTTTATTTTCATTTTATGTATTTAAGTGAAATATAAATTATGCATATATATATGCATAATTATACATAATTATATATATTCATGGGCACAGAGCTGTCAGCACCTGTGTCCAAGATGTGATCAGATCAATACTATCAGCATACCCACCTGCAAATCACACAAATCACAATTATTCTCCACGTCCTCCACCCAACCTCTCTTCGACCCCCCTGCCACCCCCCCCAGAAACCCTAGGCCTATTCTCTCCCTCTGCAAGTGCAATGCACTACTGTATTCTTTCATTTTTTCCTTCTTTTTCTCTTAGCTCCCAATTATGAGTGAGGACATGTTCTATATTTTTCTCTTTGCTTGGATTATCTCACTTAACATAATTTTCTCCAAGTTCATCCATATTGCTGTAAATGGCAGGATTTAATTCTTTTTTATGGCTGCATAGCATTCCATTGTGTATATGTACCACAATTTCCTTATCCAGTCATCTGTGGATGGACATTTAGGTTGGTTCCATATCTTGGCTATTGTAAAGAGAACTGTGATGAATATGGGAGTGCAGGTATTCCTTCAATATGATGATTTCCATTACTTTGGGTACATCCCCAGAACTGGGATTGTTGGATCATATGGTGGATCTACCTGTTGTTGTTTGAGAAACCTCTATACTCTTTTCCATAGTGACCATATTAATTTACAGTCCCACCAGGAGTATAGAAAAGTTCCCCATTCTCTGCATCCTCGCCAGCATTTGTTATTCTCAGACTTTTTGGTTATAGCCTGTCTAACTGGGCTGGGATGATATCTCAATGTGGTTTTAATTTGCTTTTCACTGAGGAGTAGTGATGTTGAGCATTTTCTCTTGTATCTGTTGGCCATTTGTATGTCTTCTTTTGAAAAATGTCTATTCGGTTCCTTTACCCATTTTTTAATTGGGTTATTTATTTATTTTTTTATTATTATAATTATTTTTTTACTGTGTAGTCGATTTTTTAATTGGGTTATTTATTTATTTTTTTATTATTATAATTATTTTTTTACTGTGTAGTTGCTTGAGTCCCTTGCATATTCTTGATAATAATCCCTTGTTAGTTGTATAGTACGAAAATATTTTCTCCCCTTGTGTAGGGATTCAATGTGCAAGGATTTTATTAGGGGAAGTGCCTGTGGGAAAGAAAATGTGCAGAGATCTAGAAAAGCAGAAAGACAAGTGGGAACAAGCCTAGCATACTGAAGGTAGTAAAAGCCTGTGGAGGGGGAGGGCAGTAAGGACCAACCCCACTTTCTGCCAGAGTTGTAAATAAATTCTCATGAATTTGAGGTAACAGTTACCCCTGAAAGAGGGGGAGAGTGTGGGCTAATAATTGGCAGACTGGTTAAAAGCTTCAAGTTTAAAGCTTAAATCTACTTAAATCTAAATCACTGCTTCTCTTTTATTCCAATGGAAATTGGGAGGTTTATGCTGGAGAGATTAAAATACAGAATCACAGAACAGGGACACATCAGGCCAGATGAGGGCAATAAAGAAGTACTTTACTACTGATAACAGATGAATTAACTAACAGTTTACATATTACAAAATCAGACCCAGCCTCCTTCCTTTAAAGCTTCAACTTTTTTTCTCAGAATAACTTAAAGGCATGGTTATTCTACTCTTCCCAGGATGGTAATTGTATTAATTTGTTTCCTGTTGCTTATAACAGAATATCTGAAATTGGGTAATTTATTTTAAAAAAAATTTCTTACAGTTTTGAAATGTACCCCCAAAGTCCAGGGGGTTTATTTGGTGAGGGCCTTCTTCTTGATGGGAACTGTCTGCGGAGTCTCGAGATGGCAGAGGATATCACATACTGAGAGTGCAAGAGTGCACGTTAATGCGCTCACTTGTTCTCCTTGCAAAGCCACCAGTTATCCCATGATAACCCACTCATCCACTAACCCATTAAACTATATATGTATGAATTGATTAATCCATTTATGAGGGTGTAGCCCTCATGATCCAATTACTTCTCAAAGGTCTCACCTGTCAACACTGCCACATTGAGAATTAAGCTTCCAAATGAGCTTCATAGGAAACAAACATTCAGACCATAACAATAGTTAAAACTCTCTCCCCCTTCTTCCCACCCCCCCCACCCGCTGCCCCAAGGGACTGACCACTGGAACTAAATGCCTTCCCCAACTAAATTTCTGGATTCTCTACCTAAGCATACCACAGTGATAGCCAGCAATTTATAACCACCAACTCACCCAATACATGCACAAAGAGCTTCCAGCCAAGTTTTAATGACTTACTCTTAAATATAAAGTGGTGGTTAATGACCATCAGGCACTTGAGGAAATCCTCTATTAGGAAAAATAGATACAAATAAATATATATGGGGAAAAGGAAATCAGATAAAATATACAGTACAGGATTTGGAAGAAAAACTAACGCAAAATCAGCAACATAATACAAATTACCTACTATGACAGTATCAATCAAATAAGAAAGAAAAAAAAAATCTTGTATACAAAGTAAAAATTAGAGAAAAAGAAAGTGGTCCTGTAAACTAAAATGAAAGAATAGCAGCAGCAAATTCATTAAAAGATTTAGAAATTAAAATTGAGAAATTTTCCCAGAAAGTCAAAAAAGACAAAGCCATGAAAATACTACAGAATATACAAGAAAATTAAAGAATCAGGGTTGAAGATTCAAGAACTAAGAACACATATTTTAGAAAAAAAAATCCCTCATAAAACAGACAGCAATAGATTCTCAAATAAAAAGTTACTTAAAAAAATCCTAAAATTGTAGAAAATGAATTACCAGATTGAAAGGCTCCAGAGAGTACCATGGTATAGGGAGTAGGGTGTGGAAGGAGGGAACACCCAGGCACATTATAATAAATTTCAGAGCACCAGGAATAAAATGAATACTCAGAAAGCTATGTCCAAAAAATTGTAATGGATGATTGTTAAAAACGTCAAGGAAGACTTTATTCAAGACTATTGAAATAAGGATTAAGACTATTGCAATTAGAGGGGAAAAACTGAACCCAACTCCACTGAAAAAAAATGTAAGAAGGATTTCTAATGCTGGGGTTAGCTAATGGAAAGATACTGAAGGACACTGGGGAGGTGTGTTTGGGTCATTTGTGTAACTAGGCCATCTGTGTTGAAAATTGGCATTCATGGAAGATTCTTACATTCTTTCCACAGGGACTAGGAGATAGGAGCATTATTTCCTTTGATGATTACATTTCAATGGGATGGCTCCCAGGTCCTTAAAAATGCATTTCTGTGTTTTGGAAGATTTATATCACAAAGGGGAGGAGAAAGAATTTACAATTGTAAGTTTCTGAAGGAAATGCTCTAAGAAAAGGAAGATTAGGAACCTATAATCAGGAATAAACCTATCTAAAGTCTGGTCTAGCAGACTGGAACACTAAGGCCCTCTTGGTGAGCTTTCAAAGTGAAAGATAAGTTACATACTCATGTTTGGGGATCAAAATGATTGGGGATTTTCAGTGAGAGAAGATAATGAAGCAATACCTAAATTTTCAGAATAAACTTATTTTCAATCTTAAATTACATATTAGGCCACAACATCAATCAAGTGTGATATAGAATAAATAAATGTTAGACGTGTAATGTCTCAAAAAAGTTTACCATCCATAGGAATCAAGTAGATAATATGATCAACAAACATTAAAAAGAAAAATGAAATGAAAAGAAAACACAGAAAAAGGGTAAGACATGACATCTGGGAAATAGTAGATATAACATATACAAAAAAAAAAGGCAAATAAATTTCAAAACGTAACTATATACTAGAAAGCTACTGAGGAGAAAAAGCTCCATAAAATATGTTTTTGAGTAGAAAATAAAACAGAAAATACTTAAAGTATTCAGAAAGCTTTAGGGAAAATTTCAGTTTTGTAAGAATGTTTGTGAAGTTATTTGCATTTGATCCATGGAAAGCTAAAATAATGCAATTAGTCACAAATAAACTCCTATTAGTATTAAATGATATTTAAGATAGAAATCTATCTTCATATACTATATGAAGGGTTTTACTGTGAACAGATGTTACATTGTAACACTACACATTGGTTTATCAAAAATAGTGACATGAAAGGTAGTTAAGAGAGATTTCTTAGTTCCTACTAAGAAATCAATTAATTTTTAGAAAAAGTTTTTATAAATAGAAAACAATTTATTAAGAATATAGTACTAATGGGTATGAAGATAATTTCCCATGAAATTAATATCTGAAAATGAGAAAAAATGACATAAGGCTGTTATTTTACAACAAGAAAAATATGTTACTAATAATACTACTACTATAAATATTATTTTATATAATTAGTAGTAGTAGTATAAACCTTGTAATTATATTTGCCTTTTAAACCAGTATGTATTATTTTTCAAATTAAAAAAAAGCATTTGTCTTAAGTAAATAGGCATACATACTTGGATAGGCAAAGATGTATTTATAATGATCTTTTTTGAAGCATGGATTTAATAGGGAAAAGGAAAAAAAAAACATAAATGCCCAACAAGATATGATCAGTGAAAATATAATTTTATATATAATGGGATATGCTAAAGCTATTAATAACATTGAAGAAGTATATTTAATGGCACAAAATATTTATTATACATTGTTACATGAATATAAAACAGATTATAAGACAGCATATCTCATTAGTAGTAACTAATATTTGTTGATTTCTTTTTATATGCTAGCTGCTATATTAAGTGCTATACGTGCATTTTTCTTATTTTCTCTCCATAATAGTCCCATATATATGGGTAATGTTAATAAGGTTAACTGACTTTAAACAAGGATGTAAAGTACATGCAATAGTGGTCCTGTGCTTTTAATAATAAATAGAAGTAAAATTACAAGCGTGTGTGTGTGTGTGTGTGTGTGTTTGTACACACATACGGAAGTGTTAATGGTTATCTTTGATTATTATTCTTGTTCATTTGTATTTTTTAATCTTCTGCAAAATACATGATATGTTTAATAAGTAAGAGATCATTTAGTCTTTTCAATATGAAACACTTATTTAGCCCTTATCATGTGACAGGCACTGTTTCTGGGCTTAGGAGACACTAGGATAGTTAAGATACTATTTCTGCTTCTTTATAAATTTATTTTATTTTTCTAAAATAATTTCTTGATTACCTACACAATCTTATGTGGAGTTCTGAGGTTGATTATATCATTATATGACAGCTTATATATTTCAAATATCAAAGTAGATTTTTATCACAGTTGGGAGTCAGTAAACTTATTTAGTATGAAGAAATGAATATGGTACAAAGTTTTTCATAAAAGGACATAAACAAATTTGCAGGTTTAACTTAAAAATCCTTGCTGAGATACACAATTTCAGTTTCAGCTTTAATCTTTTTAAATGGTTGAAATATTGAAGATATTCAAACTTTAATTTGACACACACACAAAAGACAAAACACACAGGATACTTTAGCTTGTTGAATGCAAAGCCTTTGGAGTTCTTAGGCTGATAATGTTTGCTATTTTAATATTTTAGTTACCTTCCTTGGTTGTCTTGGTCATTCAATAAATAATAATTCAGCATTCACTGTGTGCCTGATAGTCTTTTAGTGACTGGGAATATAGCAGTGAACAAGACTAATAAAGTTTCTGCCCCAGTGAAACTTTTGTTCTGATGAGGGAGACAGGTCAAGAGACAGACAGACAGACACACACACACACACACACTCAAGTAAGTAAATTGATTTCATTTATTTCCATTAACAATAATCACTAAAGTCTTAGTAAAAAATATCCTGCTGCATGTATATGTTTTCTCTTATGTTTCATGACTTCCTTCATTGCATTAAGTCTCACCACAATCTAATTTATGCCTTTATTATTCCATAAACAGTCCTCCCACCTTTATGCTCTCTTGTAAGTTAATCTTTCCCATATGCTACTAGGAGTTGATATTGCTACCTACAGCAGTATTTTTCAAATTATAGATACACGTCATGAAATAAATGTAGTGGGAGAAGACCAGTATTTTTGTAATGAAACAGAAGAGAAAGGGAAGAGAACAGAAAAGGAAATATCAGAGTACTTTGTAGCTGGTGAAGATAATAATTTATAAAATATTCATTCATAGGTATATGTAAATGAATTGGATTTAAAATAAAATATATTTCTTATTGAAAATCATGGTCAACATGTTCAAAAGCCACATTACACTCCTAAATTATTATTATTATTATTTTATTGTTTATGAATATTCATGACATACCAAGCTAATTGTCACCCCTCGTGCCCATGATGTTGGGGCCAGATTCATACTGGCAGCATGCCCATTACCACAAATTGCATTTGTATCCCGGGTCCCCCACCCAATTATCCCCAACCTCCCTCCCTCTCCCACCTTCCTCTGCACTCCACTTTGTAGCCCATAGAATGTTGTCTCCCTCTGCAAGTCCAACGCACCACTGTGGTCTTTCTTTCCTTCCTTCTTTCTCTTTTAGCTCCCACATATAAGTGAGTATTTGTGGTATTTATCTCTCTGTGCTTTGCTCATTTCACTCAACATAAGTTTCTCCAGGCTCATCCATATTGTTGCAAATGGGATACACCAATACTACTCTGCCATACTCCTAAATTGTAATGCTCACCATATTAACAATATTATCAACATACCCCAAAACATACATGACCTATTTTCAACCTAATTAAATGGGGTCAGTTCTTGTCACTGGCTTGGAATAGATTCCCTATTTGCCTCTAACCTCAGATGTGTTTCCCTCCTACCTCTCTCTCTCTCTCTCTCTCTTATATGTCTAATGAAATCATATGCTGCTTCATGCCTGATCTTTATTCAGAATACTCTTTTCCACGTTTTCCTCTGTCAAAATGTTCTCCATTTTGCAGGATATAATTCAAAGCTATTTCTTTATAAAACACAGTTTTTGTCCAAATTAAGAGCTCCCATTTATCTCATTTATACAATTACTTGATTAACATTTCTCAAAATGTACTTTTTATAGGAAAGAGGTAATTTTGTTGTTGTTGTATTCCTTGAAGTGACAGCATAATTATTTTCTTATAGTTTTTGTTCAGTAAGTTAAATCCATAGACATTGAAATGAATAGAGATAGCAGATTTATTTGCAATGAGAAAAATAGTCATAGAAATACGAAAGTCTTGCCCATGTGCGAGAATAAGTACATGTAGAGATTTTCATTTTCTATAGCAGTGAACCATAAGAGTTCCATGTTATTGTTGATTTTGCTGGTATGTGCCTAGCACACAGTAGGTATACAATAAATGACAATTCTCAAAGGAAATTGCAGTGCTTAAAAAGAGTAGTACCTTTATATACTTGAGAATTTCTAGCTTCTTAAATGGACAATGTCTGTGGAAATAAGGAACATGGCAGAGGCCTTTTGATTCTTAGGTTGTTGGGGTTTTATGTTTTCTGTACTTACTGCTCCAATGTGTCAGAAAACTACCTGCTGATCTTGGCTTTTCTGCAACTTGCTATAATAAATTAATTTTTACAAAAAAATATGTTTACTAACTGCCGTATAACTTTTGATAAACAATGAAAAAGAAGGCAAATTTGGAAAGAATGATCTAAACAATGCTTTTTTACTATAGTAGAGTTTCATTTAGTCTGAAATTTGGTCTCTCTTTCTCTCTGCTCTCTACTTGCCAGTAAATTCTTATTTCATTTTAGAATTAATCATGATAGAAAACATGAGTGCATGACAACTGGAATTTTTAATGCTGATTTTCAGCACAGTATAATATTTGTGCAGTTTCTATAGCAGGTGGGATTTCTAACTGTGGTACACTAGAAATCAAATAAAACGGTGTTACACTTTTATGACTGTAACATATCCCCATGCAGAACCATGTAAAAAAATGGTACTAAGCATATTAAGCATAAATACTAGTTTGGTATATATGATCACACTACACCAGAGATGTAGTATAAAATAATGTAGAACTATCTCTAAATAATTTAGTTTAATGCCAGGAGGTTAGCTGCTTGTTATGTCACACAATTCTAACACAGAAATAATAAGGCATGCCAAAACAGAGCAACCATATTTTAATATCCTAGACCAGAAATAATGGTAAATTAGAAATCTCCTCTCCCATACCCTCACATAGTTACCAGCCATGAAGTGAGAAATGATGTGAGAAATAACTACAGGAAAGTTTTCAATTTAACAGTGGAGAATTTTGATATTTTAAGTGCTTAAGTTAATTAAAAATAAAAAGCAATGCTTCATAAGTTATAATGTGATTCTAACACCATGTAATGTGTGAAATATGGCTAAATTGAAAAGGATACACATTATTAATTAATGCAAAGGTAGATTGTGTATGACCACACAATGAAGTATTAATAAGCATGGGGAAAGACTCAGGATACTTAAACAAATGTCATGACTACTGATTAGTTTACCCATGCTAAAATACCACTGATTCAAGTGACTCCTTAGATGTCCATAAGTTTGGGGCATCTGAGACATCAAGATATGTTTATATCATTGGGAGCTTTATTGGGAGAATATCTTAGTGTCCTTTTAGGAAAAACACATTTTGAGTCAAGTGTGATAGCATGGAGAGAACTGCTCACTAACACTCTGATTCAAAAACAAATGATAAACTTTAGAGTTGAATAGGAGATAGGTAATAAATTGGAGGAGTAGAATAGGTGATAAGATGAAAAAAAATGAAAAAGTTGAACCATACAAAATTTTGCATTTTATTTTCTCAATTTAACTGTTCAGGGATATATGGAATAAAATATATATTTTTTATAAATAAGGGCAATTATTTTACTAGGGATATAATGCCATCGCTGGATATAACAACAGAATTGTCATGCCAAGATTAAAAGATAGGCAAACAAATTCTACTCAGGGTGATATGCACCCTTTACAATATTAGTGAATACTTTTAAATAATAGTTTAAATTATTTTAGATAATAAAATTAATAGGTTACTATGTATTCAATATGTTCCTAAATATTTATTTTAAAATACTATAAAGCAATGCACAAATATATTTAAACTGGTTATGGGTCATTTTTATTTCAAAATTACTACTTTCTCCATTTTCCAAATTTTTATACAGTAATTATGCATTCCTCTTAGGATGTAAAAAAAGAAAATAATATAAGACAGCAATATGGAAAAATCACACACATTTTATTTATTCCTTTTGTTTGACACCAAGGCTGCAGGAAATTTTCTGATTTTGTTTTCTTTTTCTGGAATGTCAAGACTTTATAAAAATATTTCTAGAAACTTCTTTATTTCTTCCTAGTTCAATCAACCTAAAACACATAAGTTTACAAATCTTTCTCTGCTTTGTGCAGAATGATGTTATGTAATAACTGAATGTTAGGTTCAAAGGGGGAACAGGAATTCAAAGGTAAGTGATAGTTAGATGTGCACAGCACTATTGTAGCTTCATGTTCTGAAAACATTTTCAGATCTTGCTCATCAGCCCCTACCTGTTGTGTAATGGGAAAAAATAACTTTATTCTCTTCTGGTGACTTCAACATAATTTAATCATATACGTCCTCTTTAGAACACTCAGCTTTTCTGGGATATATCAGGAAACTCACTATAACATCTCCCGTCTTCTTTCACTTCACTCTCCACGTCATCCAGTTATGAGATCATGTGGCCTCCTGGTCTCATCTACTCCTTTCAGTCATATTTCTGTTCTCTGGTCACTGTTTCCCTTTCCAGCGCTTAAGTCTAAAGTTCCCTAATGGTAGTATTTATGATCCAGTCTTGGCTTCCCTCATAGACCTCCCTGGCTGTCTAGTGGAGATTCTAAAAACTTAGGGTTCCTTCTTTACATCTTTCTGCAAACATGAATGTGTTTCAAGATTACCTTAATTGATATGTTATTAAGAACACATTATTATTTTTTTTATTACATTGTCCCCATTTCACAGAGGTATTGACATTACTATTAGGCATAAATATAACATGAAATGCTTATGAGACTGAAATAAATAATGCTGTTTGAATTTGAAAGTTACAAGAACAGTTAGTACTCTGCTTGGTTTTGTAGGAAGGTATATCTGGATTCCACTTTCACTCGGTTGTATAAATACCTATATGAAGCATTTCAATTTAACTCACTAAAAATGTTATTTAAAACAGGAGAATACAAAGGATAAGATAGAAGAGTCTTTTGACAATTTAATTTCAAGCATGCCTAGTGAGATTTTATTTCTTCTAGCTGTGATTATTGCTTTGAAATTTGTGAAAACAGATCATGAGTTTTCTACTTTATATTCCTGAATTCACACTTATATCAGATTAATTCAGTCTGTTACTTCCTGAATAGCCACATAGCAACATCTTTACCAGGTATTCAAACCTTGTTCTCGTTGTCATTCTTTGGCTAGTCTCTTGATGTTCATTGCAGCACAAGGATGAATATTGCTACAGCTCTACAGATTTTTCCTAACTCTAATTTAGCTATTCTTTATGACTCATTATCTAGCAGTCACCACAACAATAAGAGCTATTGAGCATTCACTCTCTGCAAAATCCTGCCCTAAACAGTGAATAGTAGAGGCTGACAAGTGAAATAAAATAATCACTCCCTGCCGTCAATGACATTTTAATACAATGGGGGTTAACAATCTCTGCTGCCTTAGTGTTTAGCCCGGTTGCATATCAGCTTTTGTTTATCACACACACCAGAAACTCACTATAACACGTTTTACTACACAGCAGAATTTACTTTAAAGATAAACTTTGGCCTCATCCTTGGTTATTGATGCATCTAAAAGACTTTTAAAAGTTGTAATGGCTATTGAGGACAATGTTATATAATAATAATTTAATATATTTGAATATCATTTTACATTTACACATTTATTTATATTTATTCTTTATATTTTAGGGTACATCAGTTTACAGAAAAATAGAGTTAAAAGATAATACAAATCTTTCCATGAACTTTTTGAAGTACCTTTGTAGTATTTTACACATTTAAAGTATATAGATGTGTATATTTACTTACATATACTTATACAAAACTTTATATATTTGAGGAATATATATATATATATACACTTAATTCTCACAGCAAGAATGGTTGATGTTATAATAGTTTTAAAATTGGGGAAAATCTAAGCTCATGGTAGAATATGTTACTGTGTATTGAAAATCATTTTGGATGCAGAGTCAGGCTTTAGACCTTTTATTTCTCTTATTTTTTAAAAAAATATTTCTTTATTAATGATGCCTTTATCCAATTAAGGGAACTGAAGTGAAAAGCTAAGTTTTCGGTGACCTACCAAATGGGGATGTATTTCTCTTATTTTGGGTTTTTCATTTAAGATAGTATAGCTACCATACTTCTAAATACTGTGAGCTATACCAGAGTTATGGCTTAATTTGAAAATATTCATTGAGTATCTACTGTGTGCTAGACATTATTCTTTACATTGTCATATCAGATACTGAATTTTTCTAACTGAGAGGGAAAGGAAGACAAACACATAATCATATATATATATGGTGTGTGTATGTATAAAATTCCAAGTGTGTTAAAAACTAAAACTCATGTGCCTGGTTTTATGAGAGTGTAGAAGAAGGAGATTCAAAAGAATCATACTGTTCAGAGAAGGCATCCCTTTAAAAGTGTCCTAGGTTGACATCTAAGCATTGAGTTTAAGTTAACATTGAAAGGAGGAGTGAGATCATGCTAGGCAGAAGTAACAGCACATATGCACACCTTGAAGGGGATGGGAAAATGGTGTGAGAAAGGATCCTTTGGGCTGGTGTCCAGAGGGGGAAGAAAGACATGTGAGTGGTGAGGCCAGAAGGTATCAGGAGACTGTACAACACTGCAGGATTCTGCCCGTATCTTTAAGTCCTTTATTTTATCCTAGAGACGTTTATAATAAGGATCTTCAAATTAAATGTGTCAATTGAATATTGGAGTTATAGCTAGAAAACAACTAAGGAAGGTTAACTGACAATATCTGACCTGGTGTATTATGTAGGTTTTTAGATAACACTAAAAATTAGCAATCAGCACAGTCAGTTTCCTCTGGAACTCATGGATAGGATTTCATGCAACAGTGGGGCCTGTGGTAGATTGCATTACATTAGTAAAAACTTAATTGTTTGACAGAGATGGGTGAGGCAGAGACTGCCACTCTGAGAACAGATAGTTAGCATACCTTTTCTAGAAGATGCTTTTTGTCAAGACATTGATGAAGAGTCAGCTTGCCTCTAACAGAAGAGGGAGCTGACATGGACTATGAGAAAACCTTTTAATTTAGAAGGATGAATAGAAAAGTAACTTCATCACTATTGGGGAGTTAGGGTATAAGTTTGATTTGTGAAGAGTCACTGAGAAAATGTTTTAAGGGCTGGCCAGTTAGCTCACTTGGGAGAGTGTGGTGCTGATAACACCAAAGTCATATGTTTGTATACCCGTACCGGCCAGGTGCTAAAAAAGAAAAAGTGCTTTAATAAAGTTGTTTAATAAAGCTGTGAAAATTTACAGAATGAGATAATTAGAAAGAATTAGAAGCAGACTTGAAAGGATGTTAATGAAACACAGAATACAGGCAAGATGTAACACAGATTTGTACTAGTCTAACAGCAGTAGGAAAGAAAACTGAAGGGTAATTTCAAAAATTACTACAAAGTAAGGCTATATAATATTTCACAAATCTACATACATTATTTATCTTTTTCAATTGCCTTTTCATTGATGCATTCATTTATAGGACTTCTCAGACATGTCTAAAGTCACAAGGCCTAAATAACCATGTGTAATATCAACCCACAAATAAAAATTATTTTATATTATGTTTACTATGCAGAGTTTTATTAGTATGAAAGTAAAATGCAATGATTAGGCCAGAGGTTTCATAAGTATCTAAGGAACAAAAAGTTAGGATGTGAATTTTAAAATATGATTATTATAGTATAACAGTATAACATTAGTTCAAAAACATTAAAAGAATGTTAAAATATAAATAAACTCAAGACTCCAAATCTTTTTTTAGGCAATAGACAAAATAGAGCTTCAAATAACTGAGCATGTTAGGAGGCATATATGGCATGCTCAGTTTATTCTGATAGTAATAATAATAATCTTAATGCATTATTTACATTCTAAGATGCCAAAAACTTTTCAGGTTTTTGCTTAGACTTACCTATCATCTGATAGTTCTGATTTTTTTCTTTGTCTAGGGTTTTCTGTGACCTTTTTGATACATATAAATATGTGCACTTATGTTCAAATCTAGATTACAGTTATTTATTCAGAAATGGGATAAACATGTACTTAAGGAAAGAGAGGAATTGGTAAAGGGCCATGAAAATCAACTACATTGTACATTGATAAATTGAAAAATAAATAAATGTAAAAAAGAGAATAATAAATTTATTTTGACATCTTTATGACTTTGCATTTTAGAGATTGAATAGACCTTAGAAATTGCTTAGTCCAGTGTAATCTTTTACTGATGAGGAAAGTAAGAAAGGAAATATTAAGGGAGTTTTTTTGTTATGATCTCATAGCAGGCAGATTTATGACTAGAAGTCAATGTCTTTTTTCAGAGACAAGTGTTTTAAATGAGCTTTTGCTTTAAGAAAGGTAAATTGGTAAACATTTGTAAAGAACATACTCAGTTAAAATGTTAGTTGAACATTGATAATACTTGCTATCTACATTGATTAGAACACTACTGAACTGTTGGTGACATTTTAAGTTGTATTCTCATGTGACAAAGCTCCAATCACTTGTGGGAAAAGTTAGAAATAAACTGTAATCCTAACTTTAACTAGCAGTACTGTAAGTGTAGGTAGCCAATTTAGATAATTGCTACTCAAAGCAATAATTCCTAGTGAAAATGTAGCATCACAAAAGCCATATTGATGGTTAAATATAAATCACTGAAAAGGAAAATAAAAATTATTCCAACTCAGCTCCTTTCCCCATTTTTTAAGAAGCTGAGTTGGAATAATTTTTATTTTCCTTTTCAGTGATTTGTATTTGGAAAATGGTATGGAGATACCTCAAACAATTACAGATAGATCTACCACATGACCCAGCTATTCCACTGCTGGGAATATATCCAGAGGAATGGAAATCATCATGCCGAAGGGATACCTGTACTCCCATGTTTATTGCAGTGCTATTTGCAATAACCAAGAGTTGAAACCAGCTCAAATGTCCATCATCAGATGAGTGGATAAGGAAACTGTGGTATATCTATACAATAGAATACTATTCTGCTATAAGAAAGGATGAAATACTACCATTTGCGGCAACATGAATGGACTCAGAGAAAATTATATTAAATGTAACAAGTCAGGCACAGAAAGAGAAATTCTACATGTTCTCCCTTATTAGTAGGAGCTAAAAACAAACAAACAAACAAACAAATAAAGGGTGGGGATGATGAAGACACAACAATCATAGCAATTCCTTGAACTTGTTAAGACAAGTGAACAGATATGATGCAGTTGGGTGGAGGGGAGAGACAGAGGGAGGAAAGAGGAATGGGTAAAGGGACATGAAAATCAACTACAAGGTATATTGAGAAGTTAAAATAACAAACAAACAAACAAAGAAGTAAGTAAATAAATAAATAAATATATGAAAATTATTCTAACTATTAAAATATATTTCCTATATATGGGTTTACCCAGTATCTTGGTGCATGAAGGAAAGTAATACAAAACATAGACTTGCAAAATACATGGGAGATATATTTTATACTATGGAGTACAAAAAGAAGAAATGGTTAAATTTAATGTTTTTAACCCCTCAGTGTGGCATGCATTATTCATATATATATATTTTTAATTTTGAGCATTCCCTTTGTGAGGTGTTAATTCATATTTTACTATTAAAAAGTTAAATAAATGATTCAAAGTTTACTATTTCTGTTACTTATGCAAAAATAATTATAAAAATTAAACAAATTATACATCTACATCAAGATTTAGAATTCTCTGTTTTATTTAGGAAACAAACCACACTGTTCTTTTTCAAAACATTTTTTTTTTATTTAATATGGCATTGTAGACCTTATTCAACTGATAAAAACCCAATTTTACCTAATTGCAACATGATATATGTGTATATATGTATGCATGGGTTATTTGAAGGACACACAGTTAGCTTAACCCCATGCTGACAAGAACCTCCAATTATTCGATGTCTTATCCTTACAACTCAAAAACTGTCATTACTCTGTTAGCCCATAGCTCTTGCTCACTAGCATTCAATCTTGAAAAGATAAATGGTGCCCAGGTTGAGTTATACCCTAGTTTAACAATTTTCGAAGCATTTTAGGATGCCCTCTGATCATTATAGTTCACATCCTTGCAGAGATCAAAATCTATCCAGAGAACACTTTAGCAGTGTCTTCTTCTCTCAGGGTAATTTCAAATGCATGTCTCTAGGCTGTGAAGTGTTGACTCCCATCCCCCACCTACCACTGAATAATATGCTTTTTGGAAGCAAGAAAAACTGGTTCACTTTCTAGTAGAAAGCCTTTATTCTGTAACAACTGACAAGTTATGACCATTGTTGTTTTTTCAGGAGTAGATAATCTTGAAGATTGTATTTACTATTCATGTATATTTTTTTTCAAATACTGGATTGACATTTTAATTTATTGGGCTAAAATTACGGGTAACAAGTCATAATGGTAATTATTTTCTGGTGTTAGCAGAAACTCAATCCTTTCCTTATACTTTATAATTACTTTTCTGACATTTTCCATATTCTCAAAGTTAAGAAAAAATTCCCTTAAAAATATGGCATCTTCCATTACCTTATTATGAAAATGCCAAGAAGATATACATGCTTAACACGGGGAAAAACAAGGGGCATGTATAAAGAGTTTATTAGATGAACCTTAGAGAAAATTGAATTTTTCAAACTCTCATTAAAGTGCAACCAGGACATTGAGCTTTGCTAGATTAATCTAGTCTGCTTTGCATTATGTAATCTGGCTAGCTCATAACTCATGTGTTCTATTTATAGATTGGAGTAAAATAGTGTCATGTTGTTATTACCTACAATCAAAGAAGTTTAATATTATTTGATCAATTATGGGATTAAACCCAAACGTGTCATATTTCTGAGGGACTTTTTTGATACATTTTTAATTGATCCACTTATACATTTTAGTTTAAATTTGTATGTCCTAACTAAGCCTCTAAATACAAGAGTTCTTCAAAAAGTTCATGGAAAGATTTGTAGTATCTTTAATTCTATTTCTCCATGAACTTCTTGAGACACTCTCGTAAGATCTATATATTATCCTATCACTAATTTTATTTTATTTTATTTTATTTTTTATTTTTTAAATTATTTTTTAACCTACGTGTCCCAAACACTTAAAAAAGTATGTGACACATAGAAGGCATTCAATAAATATTCACTGACTGAATGAATTATAACAAAAGTAAATGATTTAAAAGAAAGTTCCATAAAGTTTTCAAATGAAAGTTAAATTTTCATACACTATTGGCAGGAATGTAAATTAGCACAGCCATTATGGAAAACAGTATGGAAGTTTCTCAAACAACTACAGATAGAGCTACCATACAATCCGGCAATTTCACTACTGGTTATATACCCAATATTCCATCTGTTTTAGTAAGCAAGAGCCATATCTGCACAGTTTATGTTAGATTTTGTCAAATCATATGCAAGTCTTCTCAGTGACAGATCAGAAACAAATCATTGACATGAACATTTTCCAAGAGTGTATAATGTGTTGGCTTTAGTTTCTGGTGGGAGAATGTGTGTCTGCACATACTTTTCACTCTAATGAGCTCCCAGGTAAGAGTATCTTATGCCAGTTTGAAATAAAGGGCAAGATAGGTCACATATCTAGGTGGATGTAAGAACATTACTTGCATAAGATTTGGAACTAATGAGCACATTCCAACACCTTGAGTATGCCTAAGTAATATTTGAATAACATTAAATTAGTGTGTGTGCCTGAATTCAGAAGTGGAGGTCCACCTACTATCAATGAATCCATGCTCTTGGCAGAACAACTATGCAGATAGAGAAAATGAAAAATATGGATGATAAACAAAACAGTAAATGACTTTTTGCATATGCCCACTTTGTTTGTTTGTTTGTCTTTATATAATGAACTAAAGAAAGTAGTTGAAAATGGAGTGGGGGGATTTGGGGGAAGATAGAAGAAATATCTTAGAGTCAGTGATCCTGCCATGTCCTAGATAAGATTATCAATTATATTTCCTAGTATCTTAATGTCAATAAGATTCTAAATGGTGCACTGATGGAAAATGGAATTTTCATCCATTTAAAACATAATTTAAATGGATTTTGTTTAAAAGAGAGAAATCAATTTCAGTCACCAAAAAGGCAAGTTTAATGTCAGTAAGAATCCTTTAATAGTGCAAGAATAGAGAATCTCTCCTCAAATGTAAGTTTTCCTTAGATAGAAGTTAAAAACAGTATAAAGCAAGAGTAGGTACTATTCAGAAGACATAAACTCTGAAAACTTTATTCTGATGACAAAACTGACATAAAATTAAAAATAGTTTAAGCCTCTCAGCACATATTCTATCTTGAAAAGGCAAAGTGAATTTTAAATATCTTATTGAAACATTAATGAGATGGGGTTGTGCTAGTAATTTTATAGCAAAGAAGTTTTACTTATTTAAAAGACATGTTCAGAACCTTCCAACAATCTCCATTTTACTCAGAGCAAAAGCCAAAGCACATACAAAGGCCTACAGAGCATTATACAGTTTGGTCCCTATCACTTCTAAGACTACATCTCCTAGAATTAATTCCCTCAACTCACTTGACATCGAGCACAAATGACCTTCTTGTTTATTGACTACACCCAGCGTGCTACTGTACATGCCTTCCATTCTGTTCATTCCCACTGCCTAGAGTGCTCTTTCTAGAATGATTCCTTCGGCTCCTTCCCTATATCCTTCAAGTCTTTGCTTGAATCACTGAGGCCTGCTCTGTCACAATCCATCCTCTCACCTTGACCAGAGTCTGAATTTTTCCACAACAGGTGCAATCTTAAAACATACAATGTGCATTTCTTATTTGTTTTGCTTTTGCTTTATACTTTCCTTGTTATATGTGTTGATAACTTTCTGACTTCTCCAACTAGAGTGTCAGCTCTATGAAGGAAGGGCTTTGTGCCTTTAAAATTATTTTTTAACCTACTTGTCCCAAACACTTAAAAAAGTATGTGACACATAGAAGGCATTCAATAAATATTCACTGACTGAATGAATTATAACAAAAGTAAATGATTTAAAAGAAAGTTCCATAAAGTTTTCAAATGAAAGTTAAATTTTCATACACTATTGGCAGGAATGTAAATTAGCACAGCCATTATGGAAAACAGTATGGAAGTTTCTCAAACAACTACAGATAGAGCTACCATACAATCCGGCAATTTCACTACTGGTTATATACCCAAAGGAATGGAAATCACCATATCAAAAGGACACCCACAGTCCAATGTTTACTGCAGCTCTATTTAAAATAGCCAAGATATGGAACCAACCTAAATGTCCATCGACGGATGAGTGGATGAAGAAAATGTTGTATATATACACAATGGAATACTACTCAGCCATTATAAAAAAATAAAGCAGAAATTCTGTCATTCACAGCAACATGGATGAGCTTGGAGAAAATTATGTTAAGTGAAATAAGCCAGGCACAGAGAGAGTAATGCCACATGTCCTCACTCATAAGTGGGAGCTAAGAAAGAAGGAAAGATCTATCGAAATAATACGTTGAACTTTCAGAAGGAGAGATCAGAACTGTAGTTTCTAAAGCTGGAAAAGGGGGAATGGTGGGGGAATACCAGGAAATGAGTTAATGGATGCAAAACAGCTAGTTAGCAAAAATAAGTTCTATTAGTATACAGTCGAGCTAGGCACCTATAATTAAAAATAATTTATTGCATGTTATCAAATGACTAGGAGAAAGGTTATTGCATATCCTTAACACATAGGAATGATTTTGTTTTGTAATAATGAATATGCTCATTATCCTGAATTGATCATTACACATTGTACATAGGTATTGATAGTCAACTCTGTACCCCACAAACATGTATAATCAATTTCATTTCAATAATTTTTTTTTTTTAGAAAGTAGCTGTTTCATCCTTGCATTAGTTCTTGGAGAACTAAGTATTCTTCTATGCTCCTTCACACTTTGTTACACCATACAGGAGAAGGGAGAGAGCAGTGTGATCTTTCCACAAGCATTAACAATGGTCGGTGTTCCCTCCTCTTTTAGTTTCTCAGTCCCCTGGACATGCTCTCTGAAAGGCAAGCCTTAATTCACCCAATTAAAATCCCTTTGATCCTGTCTTTCTAGCCTCATTTCATATCATGTCTGGACTTTTTTTTTCAACATTTCAGACAAGTTGCCTATTTTCAATGGCTTTTCCCCATAATAATAGCTTTATTTCTCTCTCCTGGATAAAATAGAACCTCTAGTGTCTTCCCCGTGTTTGATAAAATGCCTAATGAACAAACAAACAAAAAGAAATACAAATAAAAAGCCAAAAAACCTCACATATTTATGAGGCATAGTATTTCTACTAAGCAGCAAACATGCATTGCAGGAACGGCTGAGATAGAAAGTTGAATCTTTTTCATAAAAGTGCACTGTAATTGATGCCAAGTAGATTTAAGGTGCCTATTATACATGAGTGTGTGACTGTTCTAGACACAAATATTCAATGGTAAAACAAGTTCAAAATAGACTGTAAGCAATTTTAGAGGTTCACAAAGCTGTTTCACTGATGAAGAGTTCCTTATACTCTACATTTGTGTTTTCAAGTATAACACTCACATGTGAATTTATGAGTAAGGTTGTGGTTTTGGACCAAAGAGGTGGGAACTTCCCTTTCTCCTAAGGGATGGGGAGGGGGAGAGAGTCAGAGAGAAACAAAGAGAGAGAGAGGAATGATCTTCATTGGAACCAGATCTATTTTGAAGGTCTGTGATATTCTCCTTTTACTACATTGTTCTCACACAGTCACTCTCAACTTTTTTTTTTTTTTTTTCTTTTTTTAAAGATGACTGGTAAGGGGATCTCAACCCTTGACTTGGTGTTGTGAGCACCACGCTCTCCGAAGTGAGCTAACCGGCCATCCCTATATAGGGATCCGAACCTGTAGCCTTGGTGTTACCAGCAATGCCTCTCCCGAGTGAGCCACGGGCCGGCCCTTACACTCTCAACTTCTTTTACCAATCCAATTCTGTTTACATTAGAAGAAAGCATGAATAGGAAACAAAGCAGTGGACAACAGATTATATTCCCCCTGTGAAGCTTCAGAGGGTAGTTAGTAGCCAGAATTATGATTTGAGTTGATTTTGCAAAGTATTCCTGATGTGTCCACTATTTCAGGCATGAATGATCTTTTAGAAATTTTATCACATTTATCATGTTTGATATGATCCTGTAGCTCCAGATCTGGAAGTCTATCCCAAATCTAAACACCCAACATGCATGCAGAGCGTTAGCAACTGCTTTTCTATGAGTTTCCCTATTTAGGTGCTCAATTCCTTATATAAAAGTCAATATAAAGAAGAGAAATGATTTCCTCTGCAGCCCCCTCCAAATGCAGGCAAACCCTCTGTGCTGCTCTGGTGGGTAGAAATATTTAAAATGCCCTTAGCTCTATAAGAAATATTCTGAGATGCTTATGATAATTTCTACTCTAAAGTACTTGTTTGTCAGTGAAAAGGAAAGAGATATAAATGTTAAAACTTAGATGTAATGTAGTAGAACAATAGAAATAGAAATAGAAGTCTACTGGTTAGAGGAAAATAAAAAACTTGCAAAAAACTAATCAATTAAAAAGCAGTCAAGAAAGAAGGAAAAAGAAGCAAAGTACAGTGAATATAAATTACAAAATAAAATGTCAATAATAATTTCTAATATATCAGCAAGTATAATTAATATTTTTATTATTATTATTCTATTGGTTATGAATATTCATGATATACAAATCTGATTGTTACCCCTTGGGCCCAAGATGTGAAGGCCAGATTCATGCTGGCAGTATACTCATTACCACAAATTGCATTTGTACCCCATGTCCCCCACCCAAATAGCCTCACCTCCCCCCCTGGTTATGAATACTCATGAGCTACAGAGCTGATTGTCACCCCTCAAGCCCAAGATGTGAAGGCCAGATTCATACTGGCAGCGTGCCCATTACCACAAATTGCGTTTGTACATGGTGTCCTCCACCCAGTTATCCTCAACCTCCCTCCCCTCTCTCTCCATCCCCTCACCCGCCACTTTGTAGCCAAAGGTATGTTTTCTACCTCTGAAAGTCCAACACACCCCTGTGGTCTTTCTTTCCTTCCTTCTTTCTCTCTTAGCTCCCACATATGAGTGAGCACATGTGGTATTTATTCCTCTGTGCTTTGCCTATTTCACTCAACATAAGTTTCTTCAGGCTCATCCATGTTGTTGCAAATGGCAGAATTTCATTCTTTTTCATGGCAGAGTAGTATTCCATGGTGTATATATACCACAGGTTATTTATCCAATCATCCATCGATGGACATTTAGGTTGGTTCCATGTCTTGGCTATAGTAAACAGCTGCAATGAACATGGGAGTGCAGGTATCCCTTTGACATGGTGATTTCCACTCTTCTGGGTATATGCCCATAAGTGGGAATGCTGGATCATATGGAAGATCTGTCTGTAGTTGTTTGAGAAAATTCCATAATGTTTTCCATAGTGGTTGTAGTAATTTACACTTCCACCAACAGTGTAGGAGTGTTCCCCTCTCTCCACATCCTTGCCAGCATTTGTTATTCTCCATCTTTTTGGTCATAGCCAGTCCAACTGGAGTGTGGTGGTATCTCAATATAGTTTTAATTTGCATTTCCCTGATGACTAGTGATGTTGAGCATTTTTTCATGTACCTGTTTGCTATTTGTATGGGTTCCTTTGATAAATGTGTATTCAGCTACTTTGCCCTTTTTTCAATTGGGTTATCTGTTTTTTTACTGTATAATTGCTTGAGTTCCTTGTATATTATGAATACTAATCCCTTGTCAGATGCATAGTTATCAAAAATTTTCTCTCTGTGTGTTGTCGTTTCACTCTGTTGATTGTTTCCTTTGATGTGCAGAAGTTTTTTAGTTTGATATAGTCCCATTTGTTTATTTTTTCTTTGTTGCTTGTGCTTTCAGGCTCATGTTCATAAAGTCTGTGCCCAGACCTAGTTACTGAAGTGTTTCACCTATATTTTCACTTAGTAATTTTAGTTTCAGGTCTTAAACTTAAGTCTTTAATCAATTTTGAGTTGATTTTAGTGTATGGTGAGAGGTGCAGATCTCGTTTCATTCTTCCGCTTGTGGATATCCAGTTTTCCCAGCACCACTTGTTGAAGAGGCAGTCTTTTCCCCAATGTATGTTTTCATTGCCTTTGTCCATATCAGATGGCTGTAAGCCTGAGGGGTGATTTTTGGGTTCTCAATTCTACTCAACTGGTCTGAATGTCTATTTTTATACCAGTAGCATGCTGTTTTGGTTACAATAGCTTTGTAGTATAATTTGAAGTCAGATATTGTTATGCCTCTGGCTTTATTTATTTATTTATTTTTTCTCAGGATTGCTTTGGCTATTCGGGGTCTTTTGTTATTCCATATAAAAGGTAAGATTTTTTTTTCATTTCTATAAAGAATGTGATTGGTATTTTGATGGGAATTGCATTGAATCTGTAAATCACTTTGGGCAGTATAGACATTTTTACAATGGCTAGTTAGCTCACTTGGTTAGAGCATGGTGCTGGTACAATTAATTTTTAAAATAAGACTTATCTCTCCAATCAGAAGAAATTCATTCTGAGATTGGATATTTAAAATTCAGCTTTGACACCAATTACAAGTTGATATAATTAAATAACACAGAAATTTTGAAAATAAATTTAAAAAGCTACATTTGTAAAATATATGTAAAATATAAATAAGTTGCAAGGTAGTCATATGATGAAATTATACAGTTTTAAAATTAAATTATATTTTAAGATATACTATTGTTTGAAATATAGTGCAAAATGTTATTTTGTTTTATATATACATTTTGTTGTTTATAAATGTACACATACATACTTTGTGGGTGTGTAGTAAGCATAAAACTAGGAATGGAAAATATACACACCAGATTTATTATAGTGATTTGTCTCTGAGGAGGGAGGACAGAGAATTGGACTATAAAGAAGAAATATAGAATATTTCAATTCTGATAAATTACATTAACAAAATATTAATATCTATTAATTTTGGCAAATGGGTAAATGTTTATATACAAGCTGGTTTCAGTAAATTTCTGTTTTCAACTCATCAAAATAAACAAATACATAAATTTCTTCATGATGAGGTTGGTACTGTTAAGTTCCTTCACTCTCTGCAATGCTTTAACACAATCCCAGGAACTAGAAGTCAAAACAAAATACTTATTCAGTTAACTGTGTATGTCCTTGAAAATGCTTCTCTGGAATCACTTCTTTTTAGAAGAATTCTCTGAGGCCCTGTATCAGTTTTTATGATTTTAAGAAATGATGAAAAATCTAACTCAAATGGATTAAACAAAGAAAATAGAAGGTGGGATTAGAATATATTGGTTCACCTAACTTTGAGTAATGGAAGCATCTGAGAAAAATTTGGTTTTAGGCAAAGCTGCATTTAGGATTAAAATATAGGCATAGGACCTTGCTTCTTTCTATCTCTTGATTCTACCATCTGCTCTATTGACTTGCTTTCTAAATATCTCCAATTATGCTCATAGATGTTTGAAGCCAGGTGACATCCTCTAATCTTCAAATCAATTATAAAAGAATGAACAAGAGGCTGTATCAGATGCCCATCAAAATTCTCACTGCAGCAATCTGACTCTAATTGGGGATGGGGGTATGAAAGCCCAGCTTGCTTGTCTCAGAAAGGATAATCCTGTGGCCAAACTGAAGGGAAGGGCTGAAGCTGCTGTTTTCAAGACTGCATAAGCTAGTTCTTCGTGTCCTGCTTTCTCCACTCTGATAACAGTCCCCATGATAGTCTCCATAATAAATAACTCAAACATAAAGCCTTGACTAAGGACTGGCTTCTGGGGGCCACACTTAAAACAGGGTATATTGATTTACATACAGTTATAATAAGGCCTTGTTTCTGGAGCAGGAGAGAAGTCAAGGGACCTAGACTCCATTGGCAGAGTAGGCATTGGGTTAATTCTCAAGCAAAACTTGGAGTTCTGTTTTACCCAAATTAATGTAGCTTTATAAATAAGTCTTAAGATTGGGTAATGTGAATTTTCCACCATTGTTCTTATTCAGAATAGTTTTGGCTCTTTGGTACCTTGGTCTTTCCACATAAATTTTGTGTATAGGAATATGGTTGACTTTTGCAAATTGACCTTGAATCCTCCAAACTAGCTAACCTCGTGTATTAATTCTAGGATTTTTTTTATAAATTCTTTGTAATTTTTCTACATAGATATTTTTGTTATTTGCAATTAAAAACATTGTCATTTCTTCTATTCGAATCAGTATGTTTATTTTTCTTGCTTCATTGTGATGTCTAGGACATCTACTTTTTAAGGTACATCTGAAATTCTTGACCTTACATAAAAGGCCCAATCTAGTTTCCCAAATTCATGTTGTATTATCTCCTTTGACCAAATGAGTCACTCCCTGGGAAGTTCCAGGCTCTCTTTATCTTCTCAGTTGTTTCTTCTCCCTGAAACTCTCCCCTTATCCCTCTAACTTTGTCATCCAGTTAATGCCTGTACATCATTGGGCATTAGCCTCTTCAGGATGGCATTCCTTCAGGATCTCAGTCTAGGATAGGCCTTCTTGTTATTGCCATCCAACTACTATGGTCACAGCACTCATTGTAATTGAAATTATATGTTTAACATTCCATTTATTCATTAGACTGTTTTCACTGAGGCAGAGACCAAATCTGTGTTGTTGATTCTTGCATTGCCAGTACCTAACAGGGTGAGAAACTATAAAATAGATGCTCTTTAAATATTTATTGAATAGATGAACAAATAATATGTAAATAAATAATACATATATAAATTGATTGCTGAGTTAATTAAATTTTGGAATATCAAAATTTATTTATTGTCCTAAATTATCAGTCTGGGCATCAGGTTAATAAAAAGTTCCACCATAGCAGCCTAAATGATCATTATTATTATGGACAGCAGCAAAACTTCGCCAACTACTATCTATTGAGTACATTCCATATAATAGATATTATAACAGGTGCTTTACAAGCACTTTGTTATTTGTTAATTATAACAACCTGATACTTAGTTATTTTTTATCTCCTGTTGTCCTTAAACATAGCAATAATGTCCACATATTAGGAAGCTTGAGGTGATTCTTTTAATTTCACAAGTGAGATAGAGTCCACCTCTCAAATGAGGTACAGTCATTTAGTTACAAATACACAAACTAATATATACATAGACATCCAGAGTTTAAGGCAATTCAACTATATTCAACAAGTATTTATTGCTTGCCTGATAGGTGCTAACAGCTACGGGTAATACAAATGGATAAAGCATAGTACTTCCTTTCCCAGTTGAGGAGGTGTGCCAATGAACATGTCAATGATTCTAAGGTAAATCAAACAATAATAAATAAATAACAATATAGGTACAAAGTGTCTTTGGGATATATAAAAATTAATTCTGATGTCTTTTAGGAGGAGATAAAACTCAGGCAGATTCTTAATTGACTGTAAAAGAAAAAAAAAATTTGCCAAGCATAATGTAAAACAAATAATTAAAATAATGATATTAATAAGTTTGAAAACCTCTATTCTCTCACATCCTTAATAATTAAATCATATGAATTACAGCTTCACTTGTTTTGTGCCTGAAAGAGGTGAAAACCCACCCTTAACAAATTTTTCCTACTTTAGATTAATATTTACTTTATTCATAAACATCCAAACATTTCCTTTATATTTCCTGCAGGCAATCAAAAGAAAGATATTTCTATTAATTTTTGAATGCTGTCATATATCTCCATCTTTTTATTTAATGTGCTTTAAATGTTACAGTTTCACCATTGGATGGCAATATTGCTTGTTATTTATCCTTTAGCATTCTAATAAGCTTTTAGCTAGTGAGAAAAGAACTACAGTTGCTAAAAAATTAATATTCATTATTCAATCTTAATTATTTCATTGGTTTGGTTTATTTAATACCAGTATATCACAGTGAAAACATGCAAAATGATGTTCACTTCCACACTGTTGATACAGTTTCAGTCAAGAAGTCAACCTTCTTCTTTCTGGATGGAAGGAGAGGTTGTCTGTGTTACACTGAGCCTGAGTCTACTCAGTTTGCTGTTTTGGCTGAATAAACTGTGCTCCAGTCTTCTCAGAGATAAAAATCTCCACTAATACAGACCATATAAAAAGATGGTCAATGATCATTTGCTATGTCTCATTAGACCTAAATTCCCTGAAAATCACCTTGGCTTCAATAGCTGCAATATACATTCTAACTGGAGGATCACTCATTTCCAATCTACTTTGTTCTGCAAAGAGTTCAGCTCTAGCTAACATGCAAGTGGTGAAGCATTTCCTAAAAAAAAAAGTTTTTCATAGTATATAATGTTATCCTACCAGTCATACAGGAAAAAAATAAAAATAAAAAAGAATTGTTACAAAATATTATCCAGTGTGTAGGATGCTAATAAGACAATTTTCAATCAATTCAGCAACAATTTATATTACAAGTGGATTAGAATAGAAAATTATGGTCTCATTCACAGTCCATGACACAAACATATTTCTACTATAAATTTCCATTTATGGACTATAATTATTTATTAAAATTTATTAATGAATTGTAAATAATTGAGTCTGATTGCGACTCTCAGAGCCAGATTATTTACAAACTGTATAGAGATCTCAGTCTATATAAGGATTATTTTACTCAAGATAGTATCTATTATTCATTTTCATTTAGTAATGTAGACATGCACATTCAGTATCTTGTCCTTTTAAATAACTTGAATGAATTTGCAAAATTGTATCTTTTAAAATTAAACATTTAAACTAAGACCATTTCCTGAGTAGATAAAATTATCTAATTTCTTGATATGTTCATAGTTTAGTTTTATTTATAGCAATGTTCCACAGAGTTGAGTAGGACATTTTAATAAATATGGGACTAGCTCATTATTCTTTCCTATCATGCTGACTAAAGTTTGTTTCATTATGTTAGGAATGTCGGCAGTCAAGTAGAAATACCATTTCAGTTCAAATCAGACAGCAGATTCAGTATCTTGAAAATCTAGGACTTGGGCGGTCTTATATTACTGCATATTAAGAGTCCACCTGGTATGACTGCCATATTAATAAGGGTATGTTTGTTGAAAAGCCCTGATGCTATGTTATATATAAAAATTCACCATTTTCTCAAATATCTGATGAGAATAACTTACTATTTATTATTCATAAATTATTTTAAAGGATGTTCACTTACAGCAGCACTAGATATATTTCTGAGAAATCTCTATATGAAATTAAATTGCTTTATACTATTTATATACTTTGGAGAATGAACTCTGTTGTTACTCAGTGAGTACTCTGAATGCATATTCAGGACAGATAAGAATTCATGTTGCTTCAATGGTCCATGTTGCTTGAAGAGTAAAACATTATAGAACATTCATGGTCTGGAGTTTTAAACATTTTAGGGAGTGAAGCGTCTTATTATAAGTTGAGCCCATTTTTCAGTTTTCATAAAGCTAGAGATAATCATTTTCTGTAAATAGTGCTGCATTTGTTATATTTTAGAAATGTAAGCTTCAGTTTTCTACATAAACACATTGAATTTAAAGGTTTGCAATTTTTAAAATTGACAATTCAAGAGGAAACATTCCTAACTTCACCACCTGCTCCATGTTACCACCCAATTCTCCTTACTGAAATATATTATTTAATTCTAACTCCTTTTGAATAATGAAGTTGAATAATTAGACTTTTTAAAATCACCTAATATTGAACTACCTTCTCATACCTTCGCTGAAAATTCCTATTATCTAATTTGAGGAGTAATACACTCATCTTTTATTAAAAATATTAGGATCCTAAATATAAAAATTACTCCTTTTCAGGTATACAGCTTTGCCATTCTTTCACAACAATAGGCAGATTTCTATGAAAACTGTGACTCATGCAATAAAGACTAAATTAAAAATATTACATGTTTTATAAACTTCAGATTTTCAGCACATGACAAATAGCTGTTTGGGGTCAATAAAATGAGTACAGTGAACTTTGTAAGTCATGTGTTCATTTGTTTAAGAAAAAATTGTTCTTCCAAATACTATTTGAAAAATGGCATTGGAATTACTTAAATCCTTATTTTCATGTCCATGATCTGAATAGACATCCTTATTTTCATGTTTCATGTTTCATGTTCACAAATAGAAACAGCAAGAATAACCTACTTTTATGAGTGGGAAGAATAATTAGAGTTGCATGTGGTGATCAGGAGACTCTTTTGAATTCAAACACATTCTAAGGAAATAAGTATTGGATACATTGGCCATAGTAAGGCAGTATACAGAGTTTCTATTTGCCCTCTGTGAATTATGTTGACCAGAAATGTTCCCATGTTCTTTTTGAACTGCTAGGACCTTGCTGGCACCATGCTTCCTGTGCCTCATTTCAATGAAAAAGTGCAAGCTGATTATAAGGAAAGAGGATTTCAAAAGTTAGCTATTTATGGATCAGGAAACTATCTGGAAACAAAATTAAACATTTCATTTAAAATTTTATATCAATTATTAAAAATCAACAGAATTGCTATGGTAACAACATAGCACACAACATCAAACACTCTCAAAAGACTTTGTCAGAATTAATTTTTGAATCATAAATAAATGAATAAAAAGAGATAACAGTGCTATTTGAAATGTTTAAACTTTCCAAAACAAAAATCAGTTTTACCTGCTTGGTGATTAGATATAAATAAATTAACTTACAGCACTGACCAAGTGTCTTCATTTAGAAGCCATTTACATTTATTTGCTGAACTTTACCCTAGAAATTTCAAGAGAAAGTAATTAGAGAGGCAATTTCAATTTAAAGCTACATGAGAAAGTAATTAAGGTTAATAATAACCATAATGTCTTAATAAAGAAATAGAAGATAGATTTTGTATCTTATTTAAATGAAAGAGGTTAAAAAGAAAATAGCAGTAAATGTGGCTTCTAGGTTAGAATAAAGTAAACCACAGTATTAATAAAGTATATATTTCCAAATGCTTATTATTCACCGAATTACATGTTGCAAAATTGTACTGTGATGTTGTCTAGACATAGGTTTCGAATATGATATGGATACACATAAATAGGTTACATATAGTGCTTGATATATTGTGCTAAATATTGACTTTGGTCTGATAGCTCCAGTCCTCTGATCATCCCATTTCAAGGCCTTCCCTTTCACTCTCAAGTTAAGTTTGCAAGCCTGGTATTCAGAGAAGAAAAAGAAGGGGTTAGAGTAGAAAGATAGTAAGGGGGATGAAACAGTAATGAAGTATGGTCATGTTGATAAAGAGAGATAGCATATCAGAATGCTTAAGACATCATCTTAGGAATCAGAGTTTGGGGTTTAGATCTTAAATTCACAATTTACAAGAAGTATGATTTTGGTGAATTATTGAAGTCCTTTTTTTAAATTTGGAGTAGTAATACCAAATTAAAAAATACATATTTGGTATAATAAAACCAGTAACATTAGTGGAGAAATTGTATTTAGAGTACTTTGCACAGTGCTTGGTATGTACTTGATAAACTCTTGATTATTATTACTATTATTCAAAAAATTTTAAGAACCTTCTCTTAGCAAGTCTTCCTTCCAATTTACACTTCCTTTTTTTTATATTTCTATTCCTTATGATCTAAAAATTCTGCACTACTAAGTGATCCATGTATCTTCCTGCTGTATTCTTTCTCTTTCTCTCTCACTCTTGCTCTCATCTCTATTTCCTTACATTTCTCTATCTCTATGCCTGTCTCTCTGCTGCTCCATATTCCTAAAAATTACTTTTCCTCCATTTTCATCCATTGAAATCTACAGATTCTTCAAGATGTTGTCTGTGCATGTTTGTGTGTCTTTGTGTAGCAGGACGTACAGGTTCACAATCAAGTGTATCTTCACTCTCATTTAGGGCATAGATAAGACAATTAGGAGAGGTTCCTGGGATAGTTTTTAACTAGGTCCCAAATGACATGTCACTTTCAAGGTAAAACAAGGAAAAATAATGATGGGAAGGTGCTGTACATAGAGTCAAGAAGATTGATCATTCCCAAGCCTTAAGATTAAAGTTGTTCCCCCTGTTGGGTTTTGGACTTACTTGGGATCTGCTTTGCATTTCTATTTGCTAATTTCTCCCTTTTGGAATAGATATGTTTATTCTAATGCCTGTCCCACTATCATATTTAGAAACATATGACTTTTTGATTCCACAGTTTCACAGCTGGAGGGAATTTGCCTCAGGATAAATCATGCCTTTGGTCTCATACATATCTAACATTTAGATGAGACTCTGGACTTTACATTTTTGAGTCAATGCTGGAACATGTTAAGACTTTTGAAGCTATTGGGATGGGATGAATATATTTTGTGTGAAAAAGATATAAATTTGGGGGAACCATGGAATGAATGTGTTTCCTCCAAAATTCAGGTGTTGAATCTCGATGGCCAATGTGGTGCTATTAAGAGGTGGGGACTTTAAGAGAGGATTAGGCCATGAAGTCCCATGACTCTCTCTCAGTCTCTGAAGACTACTAACAATTCCTGTATTCCTTGACTTCTAGTTGCATTACTGCAATATCAGCTTCCATTTTCATATTGCTTTCTCCTCTGTGTGCTTGCTTCTCTCTTATCAGGATAAATATGATTGTATTTAGGGCACATTCAGTTAATCCAGAACAAGATTTTTTCTCAAGAGTATTAAATTAAGTTCATTTTTTGCCATATAAGGTAATATTCACAGGTTCTGTGGATTAGCACATGGACATATAATTGGAGGGGATGCAGAATTTAGCTCTTTACACATGGCCTTGTGGGTTCTAAGTCTAAGATTGTATTACTCTGTGAGCCAGTAAATGATGTAAGTTTTGGATAAATGCCAAATGANGGTGTTGCCCCCGCGCCTCGCTCAGCCAGTGAGCGGGAACCGGTCCGTATGTGGGATCCGAACCCTCGGCGGGAGCGCAGCCGCACTTCCCAAGCGGCGCACTAGCGCAGTGCGCCACCAGGCCGGCCCCTGCTTTGCATTTCTATTTGCTAATTTCTCCCTTTTGGAATAGATATGTCTATTCTATGCCTGTCCCACTATCATATGTAGAAACATATGACTTTTTGATTCCACAGTTTCACAGCTGGAGGGAATTTGCCTCAGGATAAATCATGCCTTTGGCCTCATACATATCTAACATTTAGATGAGACTCTGGACTTTACATTTTTCAGTCAATGCTGGAGCATGTTAAGACTTTTGAAGCTATTGGGATGGGATGAATATATTTTGTGTGAAAAAGATATAAATTTGGGGGAACCATGGAATGAATGTGTTTCCTCCAAAATTCAGGTGTTGAATCTCGATGGCCAATGTGGTGCTATTAAGAGGTGGGGACTTTAAGAGAGGATTAGGCCATGAAGTCCCATGACTCTCTCTCAGTCTCTGAAGACTACTAACAATTCCTGTATTCCTTGACTTCTAGTTGCATTACTGCAATATCAGCTTCCATTTTCATATTGCTTTCTCCTCTGTGTGCTTGCTTCTCTCTTATCAGGATAAATATGATTGTATTTAGGGCCCATTCAGTTAATCCAGAACAAGATTTTTTCTCAAGAGTATTAAATTAAGTGCATTTTTTGCCATATAAGGTAATATTCACAGGTTCTGTGGATTAGCACATGGACATATAATTGGAGGGGATGCAGAATTTAGCTCTTTACACATGGCCTTGTGGGTTCTAAGTCTAAGATTGTATTACTCTGTGAGCCAGTAAATGATGTAAGTTTTGGATAAATGCCAAATGAAGCAAATACTAAAGGAAGCTCCAAGGAAAGTCTGCAATTTATAGGGTCAATATCTCTACTTAATGTGTCCAGTTTTAAAAAAAATGTATACCGAGACTAGCTCAAGTACATCAGTAGAATGGGTATAGCCTAACTGCCCTCCCCCTCATCTCTCTGTCATATTCTGGATTTTTTAAAAATAGGTCTTTCAGTAATAGGACTTTCAGCATATGAATCAAAATGTAATACTGAGCTTTCATCATTATACAGATGGAGCCAGACAAAAATGGTCCTGCTTCCAAAAGATAATGTGGGCGTGTATATGTATGAAGGTACTACAAAAAGTTCATGTAAAGATTCATATCATCTTTTAATTCTAGTTTTCCACAAACTTTTTGAAGTACCCTTGTATTTTTTGTAATACACAGAAGCACCTTGAGTTGTCATATGTTGGTTAATATGGTAGGTATATAGGTAGTGAAGGAAATTAATGATGAATAAAAAGCAATGATGAATAAAAAAAATTCTCAGACTTGAGGACACTTTCTTAGAAAAATTCTAATTAAAAAAATGATGTGGAAATATTTTATGATATGCCTAGCACAAGTGAGAAATATTCACATGTAAGTATAATAAACTTCACCTTACTTACCAGGATGCCACAGATCCGCCACCTGCAGAACTTGTGTTCATGTTTTTTCATGGGATAAAAANCAGGATGCCACAGATCCGCCACCTGCAGAACTTGTGTTCATGTTTTTTCATGGGATAAAAATTTGCACTGACATATTTACAATTTCTTTCAGGTAGCTTCTTAACATTTATAACTTGATCTTGGGCAGAATCTGTGAAATAAAGAAAGACAATTGGTTCGCATAGGTATCTTATTTTCTTAAAACCTAATCAAACATAAAACCTACATCTGAATTGACCTATTTTTGTGGCCTTTCTTGCTCTTGAGTTTAGGCTGCTTTATACTACTGGACAGAATCACAAAACAGAAACAATGCAGACCAATGTCCCCCAAAATTCATGGTTCACAATCTCTATGATGTTTGATATTTTATCTAAAATACATATTCTCCAAATCTTCCTCCAAATGCAGATAATGTTACAGAATAGTAATAATTCCAATGGCACGATTCTGTCCCTCACCTTCAACTAGAGGATTTGCCATCTTCTGCAGTGTTCTTCCTCCAGGTATCTCATGGATCCTGCAAGCCTGTCTTACATACACTCATTAATAAACCCAGTCCTACCATGCACTGCTCAGTATTTGTTGAATATCTGCCACATCTGAGCATAGGAGGCTTGAGATGCTGAAGCTTCTTGTAGTAATAGACAGTAGTTGAAGGATTCCTCTTTTTTCCTGTGTTATATATTCTTCGAGATGTCAATTTTGTACTATTTGTGCCCAAATGTCTTTCAGATATTTTTAAATAAGCTGGTGTTTCAGTTTTTACTTATATATTTTCTTCTTCACATAGGTTTTAGCTATTGTTCTACAGAAGGTGAGCAAGGAAACAAAAAAGAATAATATTATGAACCAAGCTCTACCCAGAATTACTACTCTTTTCTCCTGGAACATACTGAATTATTTCTATTGAGGGAAATAAGCACGATTAACTTTGTTCTTGTTTGTTTGTTTGTTTTTTGGATAACTTTTGTCACAGAATATTACCTCTCCTATTCCCCTATTAAAATAAAAATAAGTTTCTAGCAGATTTTCCCACCTGTTTGCCTGCCATTCTCTGGAATGTCTGAAGTTGATTTATCAGCATTATCATTACCTAAGGCAGCCATTTCAGACATTTTCAACATTTCTTAAACCTCCCTTACCTCTTTCCATGCAATAATCCAACCCCTTTCACAGCTGCCAGAGACAAGCCTTCAAATGAAGCCCTCTTAACCTGCCATTGTGCTTCTACTTTTCCACGGAACCAAGTGAAATCTTGCCTCATGGTAAAAGAGGTATCTTTAATTCTGTCACAGATGATTGCCTTTATTTTTTGTATTTTAATTTATCAGTATACAGTATGGTTGTTTCTCGTGTCCCTTTACCAATTCCTCCTTTCTCCCCCCAACCCCCCACCCCCCGCATCAACATCATATCTGTTCACTTGTCTTAACAAGTTCAAGGAATTGTGATTGCTGTGTCTTCTCCTTCCCCTCCCCCTCATTATTTGTTTGTATATTTATTTATTTATTTTTATTAGCTCCTGCAAATGAGTGAGAACATGTGGTATTTCTCTTTCTGTGCCTGCTTATTTCACTTAATATAATTTCCTCTAAGTCCATCCATGTTGCTGTGAATGGTAGTATTTCATTATTATTATTATTATTTTTTATAGCAGAGTAGTATTCCATTGTTAAATTTTTCTCAGGACTCCATTGATTTCTGATCCTTTCGGGACTACAACCAAATTTTCCTATTGGCTTGTATCTTTAAATACTCCCATTCTACTGGTTCATTTGAAATAGCATTTAAACCTGAAATATTTCCTTTAAGAGAGTATTTGCCCAAACAAAAGCATT
>NW_007727732.1:127401-135474 GCF_000696425.1 Galeopterus variegatus | reverse complement strand
TATTATTATTATTATTATTATTATTATTATTATTATTATTATTATTATTATTATTTATAGCAGAGTAGTATTCCATTGTTAAATTTTTCTCAGGACTCCATTGATTTCTGATTCTTTTGGGACTACAACCAAATTTTCCTATTGGCTTGTATCTTTAAATACTCCCATTCTACTGGTTCATTTGAAATAGCATTTAAACCTGAAATATTTCCTTTAAGAGAGTATTTGCCCAAACAAAAGCATTATTTTCCTATTATCTTCTCTCATATTTCTTTTTTACATTTAATCCTCTTGAAAAAGAATTATCTCTACATAGTCTGCCCAAATTCACATTTCTCATTCACTTTTCAACTCTAACAATTTAGCTTCAGTCACTACATTTTTTTTGCAGCAATTATTCTAAATACGATCACCAAAAATCGCCATTTTGTCAAATCCAATGGACAATTTTTTGTTTATTCCTCATCCTACAAGTCTTTATAACATTGCCNGCAGCAATTATTCTAAATACGATCACCAAAGATCACCGTTGTGTCAAATCCAATGGACAATTTTTTGTTTATTCCTCATCCTACAAGTCTTTATAACATTGCCTGATAATGCCCTTCTCTCCAAAATTATCTTTACTTGGTTTTCATGACACCATCTATTCTAAATTTTCTTCTTAGTGCTCTTGGTTGAACACTTTTTGTCTCTTCCACCTAACATGTAAATGTTTGATTTCCTTCAATGTTTGATAGAAGCTCTATTTTGTTTGTCTATACATTCTGCTTTAATAACATCAACTATTTTTCTTATAACAATTATTATCAAAGTAGTGATGACTCTCAGATATCTTTCGGATATCTAGTTCAGATTTGTTATTTCTAACTTCTTAAAGGACATTTTAATTAAAATGCAACATATCATAAAATGAGTATAATCCAGACACTTACTGAGTATATACAATACATATAAGAGTGGTATCTCAAATTTGGTATGGACCTTAAACCTGTTCCTCCCCAGAATTCTTAATCTTAGAATAATACTGTTATGTGCAAGACAACACCTGGGAATTGTCCTTGAAATCTTCCTTTGTCTTACATGTGTCCAACTTGATTTTTAATCTTATCACATCTATATCATAAATATTTTTGGAATCTACTCTCTTATTTCCATCTATGCTGTGGTTACTTCATAATAGTGTGAAAACTTTATAACAATTTATCTCCTGCCTGTAATATCGTAAAAATTTCATAACCTGCTCAGCTGTCAATAGTCTAGTCCCACTCTAAATTGTTTTCCACAGTGAAGCTCAAATTATCTTTCCATAAGGCACATTTTTCTGAAATTATCTAGATGAACGAACTTGACAAGTTTGCTAACCTATTTCCTTACCCTTAAAGTTCAATCAATCTTACCAGTGGTAGTTGCATCAATCTCACTAAGTTCTATGTGAGTTAGCTGAGAAAGTTCACACAAAGCACTTAGTACCCAATTTTTGGCCCATAAAAGTAACTAAAAAAACTTGGATGTTATCAAAAATCATCATTATCAACATAATGAACAAATTTACCTGAAANCATAGGGAAGGGGTTCAGATGTTACACAGACAAAATTAACAAGGATCCAATATAGTATTCTTTGTAGAAATTCATTCATTTTATCTAAGTTTTCACATTTTTTTAACATTAACACATTTCCTTGATATTCTTATACTATTTTTGTAATATTGTATATATGGATAATTCTGTTTTCATTCATTCTACATTTTTCTGCCTTCTCTTTTCTCTCCCCGTTAGTCGGTTTTGCCAGTTTTCTTACTAATCAGTCTTCTCATAGAAGCACCTATTGGTTTGTGATAGTTTTCATCAATGCGTTTTTTTTTTATGTTACTGATTTCCATTTGTAGAGTTATTAATCCCTTCATTCTTTAAGTGAGTTTTGCCATAATAAAGGGCAGAGAAATATAACTTGTTCACTGTTTTATCCCTCATTCTTAGAATAGTTCCTCTGCACATAGTAGGCTCTCAATCAATATTTGTTTAACTAATGCTCGAAGATATAAACTTAGATATCAGATTCTTTTTGAAGTTTTTGTTAGTATTATTACCCATGTAAGACTAAGTTCTGTGCACATTTTACATGTTCTGAGTGTGGTCTGTGTTACTAAAAGCATATTATGCCTTGCTTACTCCACAGACACTAAGAAACTGGAGGAAGATACTGTGTCTCCAACATTTCTGTCTGAGGACCTAACACGGTACCTAGTACATAGTAGAAAACATAATAAATGGTTGCTGGTTAGAAGAAATGAATTTTCATGAGCTTTGCAATGTGAAGGGAGTCTCTTTATACAGTTACCAGGATCATCAAATTCCCTGATTACCCTGATAGTGTTCGGCAGTCCTTCACTTGCATGTAACATTCTACCTCTGAATTATAATAAAAATTACCTTTAAATAAAATATGTATGTTCTTATTTATGTCACCCCCAAAAAAGTCAGGAGGCATATCCTATGAATACCTGTTATCTCTAATGTAGTACATTAGGAATTATGGTTCATCCTGACTTACTCTCTGATATTAAAACAAAACAGAACAAAACAAAACACACCTTATTTTTGTTATAAATATATCTCTATCAGGGATCAATGACTTTTAGTGATTTTATGTTTATATTATCCACAACTTTCAAGTTTTATAACTTTAATAATGTCGCAATTTCAGCCTTCGATTTTTTAAGAATCTCAGCACCATACCTTTTTGTTTAAATATAGCCTATTATAACAGAGGCTGACTCTGAACCTGGTTTCCTTACCTTTAAAATTGTTAAATAAATGAAGATAGATAAATAAATAAATATACTTAATACCTACCTGACAGGATTACTATGAGGAGAGGATTAACGCAATGCCATTACTTACATTATCTTATACTAAATGATCATAATTTAAGTGAAATTCTTGGTACTTATCAGGAATTCCTGTTTCTCTAGTGAGAAGTAATATTCAAAATTGCACCTGGTATTAAGTGCAAATGCACCAATATTCTCTAAGGCTCAAATAATGGGTTATTTTTCTTCCTGATAGTTTTCCAGCTATCATTCATCATTTAAATGGGTCTTTGCAGAAGCATAACACTGGCTCAGTGTCTTGAGAAAGCAATCTGGCCCGATTCCCTTGCTGTCAACCAAGAGTTCAGACCCCCGGTCCTAAGGAGTGGCATTTCATTTACACTCCACCACTGACATTCTCCCCAAGAGACCTATACAGATAATTTCATGAATCTTTAAAACCCCCAATACTGTTACAGAATGTAATTTGTCTCATAAAATTTAGTAAAACATGAAGCTCTTAAGTGACCCCTTTGGATTCTTAATGATTCTGGAAATGCATTACTAAAATAATTTATAAGGCTAAGTGACTCATTCAGCACATCAGTGTGGGTAATTCAAATAGGTACTTTAGCAAAATTCCAAACTGCTGCAAGTCGTGGAACTCACCACTCTATTCTGCTAAATTCATCTCAACTATATCACTGATCCCACTTTGTAAATTTTGTAAACTTGATGCTTCTATCCTGACTTTCTCAGACACTTAAATTATGTTGACTATTTTCTGAATGCATATCGCTGTTTCTTCTTCACTGAGATAATTTATTCACTATCTTTTTAGGGTTTTTTTATTGATTAAATAATATTTTTTTGTTTTTGTTATCAATAATAATAATTAATTCAAGGATATTGTGTTTATCGTACCTGGTGAACTAAAAGTCTTTAGTCATTTTTATAAGTAATACTCAGTTTTGATTTTATAGACATTGTGGTAAAGACAAACATTTAGAGTGAAGGAAGACCCGGATTTTAATCCAGCTATACTTCTTTTTAAAGCACTGTGACTAGCCCAGTTATATAGCATGACTTGTTTTGTCCAAAAAGTATGGGTATCTTATGAGATGGCTCAGAGGATTAAAAAGAGTAAAATATGTTAATACTTGTCACAGAAAAGGTGCTCAATAAAGATTTGTTCTCACATTTTTTTTCTAATCACACTTTTTTATTTTGTTCTCTCTTAATATGATGAATATGACATTGTAAAAATAGGGAACTCAATAAGCATGAGCAATGCATTTTTAAGCACATTTTATTATCTTTTCCTATATCAAATAGTAAAAAGTTCCCTATTTTCTTCTCTTATGTTTAACATTGCATTATTATATTTTATCCCCAATCTATTTTTATTGTTGGCAACTCTTTTAAATAAAAGTTCTTATATTATCTTCTACTGGCATTGCTGTTTCTTTGATCACTACTTAATAATAGACATGATTTGCATTTTGGGAAAAGTTACTATTTGGATTTGGATACAACTTTGTTTCTGTATGATTTTTAATGACTTTTAGCATCTGGACTAATTAATTAATAAAGGTATTTTATTTACAATTTCTTTACATGTATATTGTGATAAGGAATTAAGGGATGCCAGATAGTTCGAATAACAGTAAAGATCTTGACTTTGGAAAAAAATACATTTGCAGTCATTAATTGGCCACAATCAGATGTTAAATATGCTATTTTAAATATCAAGATGTTAAAATGACACAATAAGTAATTAATTTACAATTAACCACAACTTAAATATTTATGAATTTACAAGGTCCCCCTCAACATTCAAATCTCATGGTAAGCAAATATCACACATACTCTTTCTGCAGATAGAGAGATAATTTTTCAGTAACTGCTTATTACTCTTCACTTCACCCAATATGTGCACTCATTCCAAAACAACTGAGAAAACAGACAGATTTTTATGTTGTTAATTTTTTCTTTCTTAATTATTTTTATTTGCATTATAATTTCTAGTTCGGTCAACACAAACATTATTTTTACATGGCAATATAAGTTCAAAATGCACATTTATGTTCTTTGTGGAATAAGTGATTAGATGTATTAATGAAGTGCATAAGGTAGATGATATTATCTTTCTTCAGTGAGTGAAAAGAGATTCTGATAGATTATAGTTTGGGCGAAGATCCCAGAGCTGGGACTGCAACTCTGATTTTCCAAGTTCAAGTCCATTGTTCCTTCAATAACACTCTGGTTGTCAGATTTCCATTCACTCTTCAAATTTTCCTAATGTCATGATCAGCTCCCTTCCATAAAGATTTTCGTAGTTTCGCTAAGCCTTCTTTCTGCTTTCTTCATTACAGAAAGATAGCAAGCATGATTTATAAACACAGTAAGAGGTAGCCATACCATCTGCACTGCTCAGGGCTCTGCAGAGAATCAGAAGGATTAGCATATATCTAACTACCTATCAATCTATCTATCTAGATTTATTGTAAGGTATTAGTCACTCGATTATGGGAGCTGAGAGATCTCAAGATCTGCAGTTGGCAAGCTGGAGCCCTAGGAGAGCTGATAGTGTAGTTCCAGTCCAAGTACCAGAGAACCAGGGGATCTTGAGACCCAGGAGATCTGATGGTATAAGTTCCAGTCTGAAAATCTGTGGGCTCAAGACCCAGGAAGACCCAATGTTTCAGCTCAAGTTCAAGCCAAGAAAAGATAAGTATTCCAACTCAAGGGGGTTAGGCAGGAGGAATTTCCTCTTGCACTGGGCAGGATCAACCTTTTTGTTCTATACAGGACTGGTAATGATGGGATTACGGCCACCCACTAAAGGAAGAGCTATCTACTATCCTCACTTTACCCATTCAAATGTTAATTTCATCCCAGAACGCCCTCAAAGATATACCCAGAACAGTGTTTAATCAAATATCTGAACACCCGTGGCCCAGTCAACAACTTGACATATGAAATTAACCATCCATCACACCATGTCTTTTATTCATGTAGGTTTGGTGGCATTGTTAATTTTTTTTTTTTTTTTCTGACAGGTAAGGGGATTGCAACCCTTGGCACAGTGTGTTCTGCACCACGCTCAGCCAGTGAGCACACTGGCCATCCCTATATAGGATCCGAACCTGCGGCTCGGCGCTCCCCGAGTGAGCCACGGGGCGGGCTCATTATTTTTTTTTTAAAATGTGGAAAACAAAATGAATTATTAAGGTTTTAGTCTCTGCATAGCCAATAAGTAAAATAATGATAAACTTTCTTAGAGATTCACTTACATTTTAAAGCTTTAATATTTTCTAAACATTTTCTCAGCATGGCTGTAAAAAGAATCAATCAAAAGTTATTTCAGAAGAAAATTCAATTACTTTCCAAGATTAAAATTTTAATCATGAGTATTCAATTAACTGTTAATATTGAGATTTATTCTTCAGATTTTTATGCAAATATGTCTTTTCTTATACATAGACTGAAACTGAAGATAAAGGATGTTCACACAATAGGATTTTTTTTTTTTTAGTTCACTAAATCAATGATAATTTATTTTGCAGAACATTTTGTGCTTACAACATGAAAAGTGAAAATTGGCCCACTCTTACCTGATCTGCAAACTTGATTCACATAGAATGTGGCTACATAACACAATTTAGAGTACTATCCTTATGCAAAATTGGAATTGATTCAGCATTTTAGAAAAAAAATTAATAAAAACAAACAAAATGAAGTTTTATATTTCTCTTTTGTCACTCTTTCTTAAAAATTACTTTATCTATTCTAATTGATGCACTTTAATTGTACATATTTAGGTGGTCCAATCTAATCTTTTGATACGTACATGTTGTATAATCGTTGGGTCACCTATACAATGAAGGAGCACCAGATAACAGATCAGGTGACTTGAGTTTTACTTACAAATCTAGCAAACTAGTATGTGATGCTGATCAAGTTAGTCTCTGTGTTTTTGATTCTTTCTCTATAAAACTTTGTTAGAATACATAATCTTCATGACACCTTCCAACTCTAATATTGGGGAATGGACACAGTATGTGGAAGGAAAGAAAGAAATATAAAATAAAATGCAAAGGGTTTTACATTGACAAATAATAATGATATGTCATTAACAACTTATTTTAAATCTCTTCCGCAAGGATTTCCCTGCAACGCAGAAAGATAACTTACTAAGCATATCACTTACCTATATGATACATGTTACTATTAATCTTTTCAGTAGTCTTGATTGAAACTTCAACTTATGAGCATATTTATGCTAAAGCAAATTACAAAATAAAATTGTAAATTTAATTTAATTGAGTTTTATAAACTCTGGGATTTCTGTTGGCTACATTTAGTTTTTTTCTGAAATTTGAAATGCACTGAATTCATTGGCTAATAATGTAATGTCAAATTTTGTCAAGATTTCTGAAAAAGGAATAAATAAGAGCCTAAGTACTATCTAGTAAATTTTTCTTCCAAATCTAATTATTTTGCTTATGAAAAAATTGAGACTACAATTATTACATCAAAAATTCAACAAATTTGGGCCGGCCCGGTGGCGCACTGCTACAGTGCGCGGCTTGGGAGCATGGCGGCGCTCCTGCCGAGGGTTCAGATCCCACATACAGACCGGCCGCTCACTGGCAGAGCGAGGTGTGGGCGCAACACCGAGGGTTGTGATCCCATTGCCGGTCCCGGTCCAGTACGGGCGCGACACTGAGGGTTGCGATCCGTTGCCGGTCACAAAAAAAGATAAAAAGGAAAAAAAAAAAAATTCAACAAATTATAAACTGGAATTAGAATAGACATGAAATAAAGAGTTTATGACTTGATATAGTGTCATCTTTGTGAATAACTACAAGGACTACTAGTATACTACTTGTGATAAAACTTGGAGTTATTGGACATTCTTCTAAGTTCAGCAACATCTAAAATGTTATGGAACTGTATTCTGGTTGCTGCAAATTTTGTAATATAGGAAATTCTTAAAAATAGCATCTACTTTTAACCACTTAGATAAGTTTTTTTCACTATTTTCATTTTTGGGTAAAAATATTTTTTATACACTCTCCTTGATATTAGGTTTTATATATATATATATATATACATACATACACACACACACACACACACAATCACAGACACAAGATTTTATCTTTTTGAATGTGTTTGTCATAATTAGTTTAGATAATCTTATGTTAAACTAGTAAGTCTAGTTAGAAATCTTTAAAAACTTGTGCATTTAT
>NW_007727732.1:125933-127053 GCF_000696425.1 Galeopterus variegatus | reverse complement strand
ATATTTCTAAAGAAAATCCCTTGTAAATACATTGTTTACTCTTGTCAATTTAATTATACTTTTTCCAATAGAAATAGCCTCCATAATTTCATAGATAATCCACAATTTTATTTCACTTTCTCTTAAAACAGAGTCTGAGTTAAGGATTAAGTGCTAACATGTTATTTGGAAGATTCAAGCCCAGGCCAGCAAAAGAGAGTGAAAAGGAAACAAAGAACCTAGGATGGGAAACAATGCAAGGTGGCACGTTCCTCTACTATCCACTACGTCACTTCAAGCTGTATAACAGATGCAGTTGCTTGGCAAGGAGACCACAGGACATGGCCAGACAGGCAGTTGCAACAAAAGATCACAGAACAATCCACAGCAGGGGAAAAAGAGAAAGTCTTATTATTCTGTCCACTGTTTCTTACTGGTCAGAATACATCCTTGAAGAAGTAATGCGTTTTTGCTTTTTTGCTTCAGAGTCACTTTCTTGGGCTTTTCCCCTTTTCCAACTTCTCCAGAAGCTCCATCCATGCTCCAAGGGTTGGGCTTCTTCTATATTTGTAAGTAATCAGAAATGACAGAAAGTCATAGTATGTGGCTGGTAATAGAATTGAGAGCATCTCTTTGTAGAAAAGTACTTACAGATGCAGCTGGTGTGAAACAAGTTGTTAGTGATCTAAATTTGAGTGAAGTGCACAATATTTGTCAATAGTAGCTCGAACTTTTTGCATATATACTTTTGGATGCTGACTGGTACCTATTTTTTGGATGGACTTTTAATACATGTAAGCAGCAGAACTATACTAACCTAAAGACGTGGTGGATTGTGATTTTTTTCCCTTTAAAGACCAAATTATCCAGGGAGAACTAGCAAATACAAATATTCTGGATAATTGGTGCCACATTTTAAAACACATTCATTGCATTTTGGTCTGATCAGTTCTGTCGCTTTTATTATTTTCTCTTTATAACAGCAAAGTGTGTAGCATGCAAAGATTTAAAAATTTTCCCAGAAATTATCAGACTAATAACACCATTTAATTTGTCAAATTGTCTTATAAAATGTCCAGATGCAGTTACCTGATTTTATAACATGCAAAAATCTTAGTGTATCACCAAATTCTACATCCAC
>NW_007727732.1:123519-124413 GCF_000696425.1 Galeopterus variegatus | reverse complement strand
AATCTAAGTCTTCGATATATGAGAATAATCCTATATAAATATAGTAATGAAGGTCCATATTAATTTATTCTGCTGTTCATAATTCTGTCTTTATTGGAATAACATTTAGATATTTCCTGCTAATTTTAAATGGATATACAGATCATTAGATATGTAGTACAGAATAGTGCTTAATATTTTAAAGACAAGTTGCTTGGGATCAATTATTGATTCTACATTTTATAAGTCTTAACAAACTTATGCAACTTACTTTCCTGTGTTTCAGTTTTCTCTTCTGAGGAGTGGAGATAATAATGGGATAAATACTTTAAAAAGCATCTGGCACACATGTGGGCAAACAAATATTTTTACAGATAAGTAAAGAGCTTAGTCAGTGGTTGGTGAATTTGCCTGATGTTTAGTAGGCTTTGATAAAGAACTGATTGATTTTTTTCATGTTCCTAGTCATTTAGAATTTACAAAGTATCTTTATTTTCATTATCTTACCTTATTGGAGGAAAACGTCTAATTGAGTTAGCTGCTTATTAATGAAAGAAAATTATCCAAAATTAGGAGAAGTCAGATCAGGACTGCATATAGAATTTGTACATTTTGATATATAACACTTGTTTCTCTAACAATTCTTGGTTTATCACCTGAAAAGAGTTGGGTGTCATAAGCAAAGACTTTTCATCAGTTTTTACTTTAGGAGAAGAAGTGGCTTCTAGAGAGGGTTGATGGATCTTTTACCAAAAAGTCTTAATTGACATAAAGGAGAAATTCGCATATGTACTTTTAATAACTAGGCCACAGCTCACAAAAGTAGGTACTAAACTTATAAGTGTTTCATTTTACAAAGGAGGAAAATAGGTCTCAAGAGAGCTCAAGCAATATTCAAGGTCATTATTATCATTT
>NW_007727732.1:118653-122715 GCF_000696425.1 Galeopterus variegatus | reverse complement strand
TTTCTCTAACAATTCTTGGTTTATCACCTGAAAAGAGTTGGGTGTCATAAGCAAAGACTTTCCATCAGTTTTTACTTTAGGAGAAGTGGCTTCTAGAGAGGGTTGATGGATCTTTTACCAAAAAGTCTTAATTGACATAAAGGAGAAATTTGCATATGTACTTTTAATAACTAGGCCACAGCTCACAAAAGTAGGTACTAAACTTATAAGCGTTTCATTTTGCAAAGGAGGAAAATAGGTCTCAAGAGAGCTCAAGCAATATTCAAGGTCATTATTATCATTTAGTAGATAAGAAGACTGAGATAGGAAATTGATGAATTACTATTTGAGAAAACAATAAAAAGCACCAGCAAACCCAGTTGCAGAAGCTTAGAATTACATACGTGCATGATTTCATAATCTATAAGTTTTCTCTCATGTTCTTGAGTGAATATAATGTGTTTCTCTTGTCACATTATGACTTTAAATCTTTTTTAACAATAATCTTGGAATTGTTAATTTAAAATTTTCAAGTTTTACAAATCATTTTATATTTAACATATTAAAAATTTCAAATAAACATAGCAGTTATCATACTAACTGAATGGAAATCATTTATTTAAAACTGCCATATTTATGCTTTTGAAATAATGCTTTTTATTACTTCAGATATCATTTAGAATGACAGAAAAAAGAATTTTTCTGAATTCATGTTTTTAAAGAGAAAAATATAATTCAGAACTAGTAGGCACTTGTTCTAAGTTTAGAACCCTGCAATTTTCTACTGTGTTCAAAAATTATTTAACTGCAGTTAATAATGTATTATTTACTCTAACATCAGGCCTAAAAAATTGCAACCATTTGGAATATTATCTCCGTTCTATCTTAAAACATCTTTTTTTCAGACATGACATCTACAGTACTTTCTGTAGCTGTTAACATCAATTTACCCTGCAAAATGCTAAAACATGGATTTGTTATGCTCTGCCACCTCTCAGCTCTATGTCAGAGAAGAAATGTCAAAGGTTACATGTGAGTAGATTGGTCTGCATGACAATCACTAAACTTACATCTTTCAGCAGGACAGATCTAATGATTAAATCATTTGAATGTCTGATCAAGTCAGTTTCTTTAAACATCGAAGGCAAAGGTGGAAGAAAGTGACATCTGTTTTGGCATTTAAGAGATTTACATAATCCCTTTCTGAAGATATGTGATGATCTTATTTAGCAAAGTGCACTGATAGGCAACATTGGGTATACAAACTGTGCAGTTGGGATAAAGTTTATGTGTAAACAAACAGGTAGCTATACCTACTTTCCCTAGATAAGGAAGAACCTGATTTCATATTTTGAGTATTATAAATAGAGAAGCTATTTTGGGGGGTAAATGGTTGGGAACTGGCCACATGCTAAGCTTTCAAAAAGTCAAGGAATGTTAGCAACACCTAGTAAGATTGTGTTGTCATTCCACTTGAGCAACACACTGGGAAATATACTTAATATACTTCCTGCCAAAGAGGATATAGGAGTTGAAAACCCAGATATAATAAACTTTCTCCCAAATTAATACATATCTTAATTAGAGTTGGCATATTTGAGCTTGACTTTAATCAAGTGTACAAAAGAATGCAAAAATTAGTGAGACTAGAAAACCTAGACATAGCCAAATGTGCAGAAGTCACCCCTCAGCATTATGTTTTTAGGCCTTTCTTACTCTTTTCTCTTTTCCTTCACTTCTCCCTCCCTCATACTTTCCAAGCTTTTGTCTTGTTTCCTAGGCTTGAAGGTGTTGACATATTTTTCTAATCATGAAGGGAAAATAAAAAAGAATGAGAAGGGAGACAGGACGTGGGCAGAAGAGACAAAACCTAACTGTATTAAATAGAGTCCTAGAAAAAGAGACACAAAGAAAGAGTGGCAGCCAGTTCTGTAGTCTGGAAGCTGCTTGTCCAGTATCTCTAAGAAATGTAAACACTGTCAATGCAGGTGTTCATATTAATGGCTAATTCTCTCATATTTATTGCCATTAGGTTACCATTAATACAAAAAGTCATCTGTCAAGTAGAGGCACTATTTCCATGAAGCTGTTGATGATTGCTGTGAAAGAGTTAAAATGTTCCTGCTCTAGGAACTTGCTTTCCAAAGCATGTTGTGAAATTGTAAAGAGAATCCCTAGTGAACACTTGAACACTTGAAGCAACCCATCTACTGAAAAGACTTGCACTCACTACAAGCGTATTATGAGAATCAGGGAGAATTAAGGAACTACTCAAATTGGACTAGAAATAAGAATTTCCAGAGTGCTGCAGCGAGATATGTTGTGAAAGCAACTCTGCCTTTCTCTGGTTTCAGTAGAACTCTGTTGTGTAATTTAACCCACACCGTGTACCTGGCTGTGTGGTATCTTTGACTTAATTATTTGTTTTACTGTAGTTTAACTATTAGAGTTAGTAGGTTTTTGAGTCAAAAGGGGAAAATGTCCTATAGCTCTGAAGTTAGGAAGGACACACTGAATCAACATTTAAGAACTAAGAACAGGAAGTCAAGAAGAACCTTGCCATCTTAATGATGACTAAAGAAAAAATAAAAATGTGAAACTTCCGTTATGAAAAAATAACACTACCAAATTGTATGTATTTAATAGGAAACCACATGCATTGTCTTCCCAATTGTATTCTAGTTTCTTAAAGGGAAAGAGCTCTGTCTCTTTTGAAACATAACCTAAGGTATACAGGAATTTTCCATGCATATTTTTCAATGGTTAAATACATGGTTTATTAATTTACACTCCATAGATCTCAGTAAAGCTGAAACCACATGCATTGTCTTCCCAATTGTATTCTAGTTTCTTAAAGGGAAAGAGCTCTGTCTTTTTTGAAACATAACCTAAGGTATACAGGAATTTTCCATGCATATTTTTCAATGGTTAAATATATGGTTTATTAATTTACACTCTATAGATCTCAGTAAAGCCAGGGAAAAAAAAGACACCTTCCAGTTAGTGGTGTTCAATGCAGTTTTTAAATGTTAAACAGACAATCAAATGTCAAGTTTGATCTGGGCTTATAGCAGATACCTCTCACACACACCCTTTTAGGTCATCTCTGATCTCCTACTCCAACTCTCTTTGTTCCAGCTTCCACAGTTGACCATTTGTGCATGGGCTCTACGACTCCATGCAGTTGCCATCTAACAGCTCTTCATCTCATGCTCAGACCATGAGCTCTTGCCTCCCACTCCGGGGCTTTCCTGAAGGTAATGAGGTTTGGGGAACTACAGGACCCAGCCTGGCATCCAGATATACAACACCTAGAAGCACGGGAGACTTAACAATGCATGGGGTGAAACTTTGCCCAGTGGGACACAGGAACCAGTGTGTAATCCTTCCTTTTTACATCATTGAATAGATTGTCTTAAAATGCAGTTTTTTGGCTCTTCAGCATACAGTCCCACACGATCAAATCATTACTAGCACTTACCAGCAGCCTTCTTGATAGCATCATTTTACTAACTTGTCAGACTATGGCAGTGTTGAAAGTGGGGCCTTTACAGGGTGATTGGACCGTGAGGGCTGTGTCCTCATGAATGCATTAATCCATTCATGGACTAATGGGTGAGTGATTTAGTGGGCTATCATGGAAGTGACACTCGTGACATCATAAGGAGAGCAAGTGAGCACATTAAAGCACTGTTGGCATTCCTACCATGTTTTATTCCACATACCCACAGGACACTGTAGGAAGTCCCCACAAAGAAGGCCCTCATCAGATGTGCCCCTGGACCTTGGACTTCCCAGACTCCAAAACTGTAAGAAACAAATTTCTCATAAATTACTCAGTTTCAGGTAATGAAACTGTTATAAGCAGGAGAAGATGGACTAATACAGTCCAACCATATAAAATGAATAAATATATTCAAATGTTTCTTAATATAAAATTTACTGGGTAATTTAATAGATTATATCTCCACCTAGTTGCTTCTCTACCAACTCTGATATTTACTTCCATGTGAAAGAAGCCCCATGAGGATAACAATCATGTCTTTTATTTGCTCCTTTTTTCAGTTAGGTTCTTTCAGAGGT
>NW_007727732.1:103700-118168 GCF_000696425.1 Galeopterus variegatus | reverse complement strand
GCTTACAATTCTGGGACAGCTGCATCTGGCATGGGCCTCAGGCTGCTTCTACTCATGGCAGTAAGTGGCAGGTACAAGCAGATCACATGGTGAGAGGAAGCGAGAGAGACAGAGGAGGTGCCAGGGTCCTTTAAACAATCAGCTCTCATGGGAACTAATAGAGTGAGAACTCACTTATTATCTCCCCTCCCCCAGGGAGAGCATTAATCCATTCATGAGGGATCCGCCCCCATGACTCAATCAGTTTCCAACACTGTCACATTGGAGGTCAAATTTCCATGAGTTTTGGAGGGGACAATACATCCAAACTCCATCACAAACATTTCTCAATAATAAAGTGATATTTTGGGCTCCATCTTTGCTTCAGTAGAATTGGGAGTGGGGTGGGGGAAGGATAGATAGGTGATATGGACATTAATTATCTATGACATAGTAAGAATTATGATTAAATTCATTGTTACCATGTATTAGATGGCTTCCATTTAGCAGGGAAAAATGTTATTTAATTATTGCAATCTCCATTTTACAGGTACTCACTAGGGTTGGAATTGAGGTTAACTTAAGAGCACAAAAGAGGGGAAGATGAAATCTAAGGTTTGAGGAGTAAGAGAATGGAATGTTTTCTGTGGAGAATATGAGGAAGAAATGTGTGGGAAAATGATGGATTGCTGAGCAGAACTAAGGGCTCAGTGAGAATAGAGACTTGCATATTTAGTGGCAGTGATCTTTAAATACCCAGACAGCATGAACCACACTAGAGCACATGGTAGGAGAAATGATATTTTATGTTCATTTAACTTTCCAACCCAGAGAATATACAACCTCCATTTGAGAATGCTTCGAGGTTGCAGTGCCAGAGGGAAGAAATACCCGCCATTTACAACCTCTAGCCCAGAACTGAAAGATGCCCCATCTTTCTCTTGTTTGTTTCAGAGAACACAACAAAATAGGGTAATTTTGAAGGGACCAGAGCATTAAAGGGTAGGATTATGAAAAGGCAAGCAAACAGTGCCAAGAGGAGGATGTGTTCTGGAAAAGAGTGATTAATAGATTGTCTTAAATCTTGAACAAGGACTTGAACCTTAAAAGTTTGATTGTTTTAAAATTTCACTTTTTCCTGGTGGATGAGTGTTTAGTAGCAAAGAGTCTAGGTACACAGAGGGCCTTAGATGGAGGCCCTTGATAGAAAAAATTTAAATTTATTTTTTATTACCCTTTTCTCAATAAAGTAATGAAAAAGTAAAAAAAAAAAAGCATGATCAGGGGCCATCCATATATAAATAGAAAATATTCCAAAATAACAACAGGGCTTATCTCTAGTTAGTGTAATTACAGAAATATTTAATTTTTTTCTAAATGTTTTTTTTTTTAATTTTTAAGTGTTTATGATCAAGTTATAAAACACCTTTCTCTCTATTTTGCTTATGGCAGTAATTTCTTCCTTTCTCATCTTTATTTAAGGAAAATCATTGTCTTGCTCTTGATGTCAGCATTTGAAATTCAAGTTCCCTTAAAATCTTCATTTAAACTCTTCAAATAGAATGAAAATTATTTTCTTAGTTTATTGGATTACTTTTCTTTGGTAGAAATAAGCTAAGGCATGCTTTGGAGGATTTCTGAAGAACACTATATATAAGTTAGTGAAACTACTGGCAATAAGAAATATATATATATTTTCAGTTCAACAAAAATCGCTTGTATATCCTGTTTTTTCAAGACTGTCTGGGGATTTGTAAAGTAGAGATACCTGTTTTTTGGGGGCAAAATAAAAAAGATGGTTTTTGCCTGTACAGAAAAGTAATTAAAAAATCCAAGAGAAACAAATGTGTCCTGCATGTGACACTCTTAACTGACTTCTACCACTTTGGTGATCCCAATTTCCCTGCTTCCCTTTGTTTGTCATTACAGGTCAACTTTTACCACTAATGCAACAACTTACAGCTGGGTATCTAGATGTGGCCTATCAAGGCAAAAAATATAGCATTAACCAGGTGTCCCTGATTCATGGCAAAGTCACTGGTTTAACTGGAGTTACTCTTTCAAATTCCAGGTATGCAAAGTTACAGTGTCTTCACAAGTGCCTCTTAAATTAAAGTCAATGTTTTTGAATTAAATTTTATCTAATTGGGCATTTGGTGCCCGTGTTACATCATGCTGTTCCATCTTTCACTGTAAATAAGGTAAATCAAAGAGAAAGTAGAAATTACATTTGCAGCTGATTACAGTATATTTTATTTTTATATTTTTAAATAGGACCATTTTAAGTTTTCTATGGCAACTTGATTTGAGGAACATTTATTTAAGGACCAAAGGGAAGCTTAGTAAAACATTTATCTAAAACTAACAACCATAATTAGCTTAAGTTATGCAATGCCCTCAATAAATAAATGACAGTTTTGCACTGAGGCACATTTTTTTGCTACTATTTTGCTAAGAATTTGAAGAAAAAATAATTTAGATCATTTGCAAGTTATATAAGCTATTAGTGATTATGGCCCAAGGTATTAACTGAAAGTTATTTAAGTAATTTTCAAAGCCTGTTCCACAGTAGACCAGGCGTTAATCATCAATTATATCTTCTATAAACATGGGAGCAATTAAGTGAAAATTGCCGGGTTTATATAGAAGATATTATTATTGGCAATTATAGTATTAGAGAATAACTAGTGATTTAAGTTTTGTTGAAGAATAAAAATCTTACACCATATTACAATGACCCTTTTAAAAACTATAAAACAAAGCAATTAAGTACAAAGCAACGGGGATTTGCAGCAACATTCATGGGACTGCAAAGAAAACACTTGTAGTACAACGGGTAATAAAACATAGTCTTCTTTTGAGATAGTAAGATAAAATACACATGAATGTGATTAATTTTAAAAATAGTGGATTTGGGGAGGTTGGGATTTTATAATGTTGCTGTCCTTTGAATCTGAGTGAGGTTACTGTAGTGCAACTGTGGCTAATCTACTACTTAAAATAACCAAATCTGGGGTACAAAATTATATGTGTATCCAATAGTTTAAGGATTTTAAATCATTTGAAATTAAATCAATACATAAAGTTTATATACCATTTCAGACAGATTTTAATATTTTTGTATTACCTTTTAATGGCAGAGTAAATTAACAAGCGTTATCAAAAAAATCTAATTTAAACACACTTGGTTTAGTTATAATTTAAAAACAAAAGTCATAGTTATGTTCAACTGTGGAAACTTTAGTATAAGATCTGTGCATGTATCCATTGAGTTAGAAAAAATAAAAATTAAATTGGAAGTTAAGTTTTATGTCAGCAGGGTGCAGGTTTCTGCAATCAGTGTGAAGGGAAGCTGTCTGAATGTTACCAACTACCAGCGTTAAATTCTCACATCAATTTTGAGCTGCTGATTGATTGTTGTGTCCAGAAAACTAAGCCAAGTGTTTCATACTTATCTCTTTGTGTCTTTTAACTTCAGATATCATTAAGAAGAGTGAGAAAATTCATCTTTTTTATTGTTTTGCACTTGACTTAAATATATTTTTCATGGTTTAAGGGATCAGGAAAAAAATCACAGTAGAGGAAAAAAACTTTTTCTAAGAAATTGGAGGAAAAGTCTTCTCATTAAATAGCTACTTGATGCAAACAAAACAACTTTCAAAAAATATCTCTTCTCTGTGAAATGCAGTTGGTATTTTATTAATATGGTTGCCGGCTATATATTTCTAAAGGCTTCTTTCTTCTCCCTTTGTAAAAACCTATGAAGACACTTGAGTAAAGTAAACAAAGGCATCAGACTATAATGATAATGGTTAAACATAAGCAAGGGTTTGGCAAAATATTTTCCTTTGTGTCTTAACAATGGAGTTCGTCTAAAAATACATCTTGTTCTACATTTTGAAATAGATTAACATGTTTGGCAAGAAAGTAAGTAGATGGCAAGTTAATTCACACTCTATTATGCTGTGGGGCGGTAATTCAGAGACTGAATCATCCAGACAAATGCTTAATTGATACCTACTTCCAGCAGGGAAATTCTCTCTTTAACTTTTTCTTTTTTTTCCCAGTTATTCAATCATCTTTATATTCACCAAATCCTTATTCAGTGCCTACTACAAATGTGCTTCAAAAAGTTTGTAGAAAAATAAAACAGAAAGATAATACAAATCTTTCCATGAACGTTTTGAAGTACCCTTGTATGTTCAAGGCACTGTGAAAGATACCGAAAATACAGCAGTAAATTATGAAAGTTTTCTACTTTATCTTCACAGAATTTAATGTCTAGTCGGGCAATATATTAAAAGAATAAATATAATTGTAATGGGTATCATGAATTACAAAAATACAGGGTGACATAAGAGTACGTGACAAAGCCAATCAACCTCTTTTTTGACCATCTACTCAGAAACTGTACCTTCCAGGATGTGACATAAACCATAAACAGTTTGCATCAAGAGGTATAACTCCCATATATACACAGATGTAGGTAAGAGAGGAGATAGCAAAATGTACAGAAAAAGTACACCACATGCTGACTGATAATTAAAAAATACTGCAAGAGATTTAAAAGGAAATAACAAAATTAAAATCTGCAGTGAGTACCCTGTGTTCACTGTGAAAAATTTTTAAATTGTATATTTGATGTCTTTATATTTTTGTATGTATGTTATATTTCAAAAAAAATTTTTTTTCTTAAAAAGAAAACTCTAGTGGGGTAGAGTTGGCATCACAAAACATAAACCTCGTGTTGAAGATGACAAACTTGAGAATACAAAAAATTTTATGAAGTGTGGAATATAATGAGAACACCAAAAAATGTGCAGATGAAAGATTGCAGAGATCTAAGATAAGGGATTTATTTATTCCTGAAATCAGAAAGAAAAATGGCACAGAAGCAAAAGTAAGTTCTATATAAGAACCTGCCCTAAGATAAACAAATACCTTTACCTTCAAATCATATTTCAGAAATATTGACTGATGTCTAGATTTTTAAAAATTAAACTTAGCATATAAAGAAAAAAAATGTAAAGCAACCATAAAATAGCAGCAAAAAAATAAAAAAGGAAAAGGCAGAAAATTCTAGAGAATACTGAAGTTTTCATTTAAGAATGTTGTAGCCAGTTGTAACTCACTTTTTTAAATAAATAAAAGTAATCCTCAGATTTTCAAATTTTGATACAATATATTACTCAGACATTTTAAAACTCACTCAATTGCAGTAAAATTTTTAAGAAATTAGTATAAATACTTTAAGATTGGAAAAGTTGTTCTAAAAGGGGATAGTCAGTGAGCAATTAAGCCCACTGAATAAGGTAAAAAAAAAATGTAAATAGATGCACTTAGATTACTATGAGGATGATTTCTGATACTAAATAATTGCTATTTCTTTTATAGAAAAAGTAAAAATACAAGAACTTTAAAGAGAGGGTTATTATCCTTTTAAATGGGAGAATGAAAGGGAAATGTAAGAATCAATAAATAAATTAATAAAGGACACCCTGCAATCAATTAAAGAAAAGATAGAAATATTACTACCAGGCAAAAATAATAGAAGAGAATTGCAATTAATGATGGATATAAAAACACATTTGGATTTTTATGTACCAAATTAATAGGCATAAAATTAAAAACAATCGTTAGCCATTTAAAGATAAACCAACAGACTTCTAACTTTATTGGCATATTTCACCGCATTATCATTAGTTCACCATATACAAGAATACGTAACTTTTAAAACATGGAAGACTTGGTCAATCTGATCAACATAATGAAACCAAATCACATAGAAATCTTTACTTTTTACTCACATTTTTACATCTTCATTTATATTTTCAATGAGCTATTTATGATTCTCTTTATATTTAGCCAGAATGATACTCTCAATAAATGTAAAAAAATATAAAAACTGTAAGCTCATAATCAAGAGCATTTTCCATAATGAACTTTCCATTCGGTATAGCAGACTGTTGACACTGATCAAAGCAGAGTATTTTTTAATAATATAGTAAAACAGTAAATACTGGAACGCTAAGGGGGAAAAAACTGAATAATGTAGATTAAAACATATGAACAATGGCTAAGACATCATCTGTAAAATCTTCATTATCAGTGCTGACAAGGAAGGTTAAACGAGATATTTATGATAGGATGTGGAGAGTTATAAATATAATAAAAAACATCTTAGATGATGAAAATACAAAGAGTGGCATTAATGCATCTAAGATTTTATTTCTAGGCCAAAAATTTATAAAAATAGATTACTAGAAAATAAAATCAAGAATAAAAGAGCAAAATGTTTGTCATTCACATCTGCTAGCAGCAGTTTGGGTGATACACAAACATCAGATACAAGGGGGAAATTGTTGAGGCAAAAATTACCATCTTTGTTATTTTATCAGACAACAACAAAAAAAATTATATTCCTAATGTGAACACAGAAAATGCATCTTTGCAAGGAAAATAAATCCTGAATTCTGACAAGCAGAGATGTTGCTGGAAAATAGGAATAAAGGATGTGCTCTTTTTGGTGGATGTGAGTTTTATGGTTGCATTCAATATTTGGATAGCCCCCACTTGTATGCATATGTAAAGACAGATGATTTCAGAATGCCCTGAAAATTTGGTTTACTTAATTCTAGAAGGTCATTTATTAGATTATACAATGGTATTTTAAAATAGCTTAAAAAACAAGCAAACAAACAAAAAACAAAAACAAAACAAAATAACAACAGAATTGTCTTTCTTGGAATGTGGTTTTCTTGCAACTACAATTACTATTGTACCAATAATTTCCATTTACTATTGTGGTCTTCAAAATTCTGTTCTTAACCTTCTTGTTGCACATGTTTTTCCTAGACCATTGTGTTCATATGCATTATTTTAATTTATACATAGATAACTTCAGAATCATTATGGCCAGCTTATATCTATAAAGCCTGGAGGATTCAACATTCTCAGTTCAAAGTCCCCCAAATATTTTATTCTTTTTATTGCTCAAATACAAACTAACACTACCCCTAAACCTCTTTTTCCCCCAATATTTGCTAACTCACTAAGTGTGACCACCATTCATCCAAGATAAGACACTGACAATCATCCTGTAGGCTATTCTTTCTGTTACCAACCTAACAAATCAAATTAAATTTATGATTATATTCTAAAAACATTACCTTCTTAAGATATTCTCGATTCCATATTCCCATTACAATTCCCAAGAATCTCTTAAGTGATTATCTTCATTCCAGACAGCAAATTCCTACTTGTAATATTATCCTCCAGACTGTTTCCACTATTATTCCCTCTCTTTAATATCTACATCCAACCTCCATAGCAGTTTAGACATGTGCCTTCAATATTTTCCTTGTCTGCCTTTACAAATATTCCCCATCAGTTACTTTCATGACCCTCTTCTCTAGATTTACCAAATTGCTTTTTGTCCTGGTACCATGTTCTCTTTCATCTCCATGATGTTACTTGCTTTTATTCCGTCTTAAATTGTCCGTGTCATTCTTGCTACCTGTTATTCCTATATGCATTCTTCAGGGCTGGGTGAGCATTCTTTGCTCTCTTTGATTTCTTATGAGCAGAGTAAGTTCCTTTACATGATATATTTTGTAAACCATCATAACTTCCTCAGTCACATGCTCCTCTGTGGCTATGATGATTCTGTATGAATTTATTTCTGTATAATGTTTCACAACCAGAAGAATTGAGGCTTTGATATACATATAGACAATCCAATTTGAATAATTTTAAATAAAATTGTACCTGTTAAAATTATCAGGATGCTAAAGTAGCAAAGAGTGAGATATTTTCAATTAAAACCTTGAGAGAAATAAAGGCAGATGCCGGTAAGTAAGGTAACCTTACTCTAAGACCTACACTGTGAAGAGGGCATTTGGAAACAGGAACTAAAGGTTAAGTGCTTTAACATCAACTCATCATATGCAAAGCTAAATTTCTACTCAAATCCACTCTTTCTTTCTCCAGATCTGTTTGTTTACGTTCTGCACAGTAATTCCTAAAACATCTGTGAAAAGTATACAGTTCTCCATCCGTTCACCACACACGTGTCTTGTTGAGATGTCATGTAAAGAGCAGATTCCCCAATGAAGTTGAAGTGTTTTAAGATTTTATTGCAAGTCAATTCCAAAACATTTTTTGCCTCTGGAGACAAATATGTTCTCCCTTCTTTCAATGTGTTTCTGAAAGGTTAGCTTTGTGTTACATTTTGGATTAAATTTGTTTGATTTTTTTTTTTGCAATTAAAAAACATTTATTATTAGTACCTCAGTATGAATTGTTCACCGTAGTATAAATAGAATTTTACCCCTTGGTCTCTAAATATTCAAACTGAGGGGAAGTTACCAGGGCGTGTTTCTGAAAGGTTAGCTTTGTGTTACATTTTGGATTAAATTTGTTTGATTTTTTTTTTTTTGCAATTAAAAAACATTTATTATTAGTACCTCAGTATGAATTGTTCACCGTAGTATAAATATAATTTTACCCCTTGGTCTCTAAATATTCAAACTGAGGGGAAGTTACCAGGGCTAAAGAAAAAGGAAATGTACAAGGAACAGAGAAATTTCATCAGTGACTAACAGAATCTCGGAAACTTGAGGCAATTCCCCTTCTTGTCACCCTAATGATATTGGTTCAGTTACATGTAAAGTCTACATCAGAGAATTAGGCATTCGCATGCATAATAATCACCAGGAGGGCTTGTTAAAACACAGGGTGCTTGGACCAACCCCAAGAGTTTCCCATTCGGTAGGTCCTGTCCAGGTTGGTGCCCTAGAATTTGCATTTTCACAAGTTCCCAGGTAATGCTAATGCTGCTGATGAACTTTGAAAGGCACTGTTTTTGAGAACCACTGAACTGGGCTATGATTCGTTTTCATCTCTGACTTTGTATACACGCTGCCTGATCAATATAGAAGCTCTTCTCTCCATTCTTCACCTGGTTCTTGCTCATTTCTCAGAACTCTGAAGAACCGTCCTTGATTTATTATTTTCTCTAGTCTGTATTTGTTGGCCTTTTATAATCTTCCCCCTCCATATTTGGTACCTGCAGGTATTTTTTTTTAGCAGTTTTCTTTGTTTATTTCCCCTCTATTCCATAAGCATTTTTAGAAAAAATACGTTTTAATTATTGTTTTTGTTTTGTTTTTGGTATTCTCACTCTTACCTAGTATGATAGCAAGGTGATTTGTATTTTTTAGTATTTGTTGTATAATGTGTACCACTGATATTTTAGTACAAATTGTTTATAGTGTTTAAATGTGTATGCTTTATTTTTTATTAAAATTTTATAAAAGGAAATTTTCAAATATTGGGCAGCTGCATTGTTTAGACAAAACGTCTTTAGCCAATTTGATGGTTTGGTGTTGCATGGATTTAAATCATGTTACAGAGATCTTATGAGTGATATATATATGGACAAATGTTATAACTAAATATACAAATGTATATTTGGTTTCAAAACATTGCTTGGAAATAACATTTGTCCACAGTATTTGGTGAAGGGGGAATATTTTACTGTTCGTATTTTTCAGAATAGGGAAGAAATAATAGTAATAATAATAATACGGAAGACCAAAACACAGACACAGGAACATGTTACCTAACAATAAGTCAGTAACAGAAATGAAAATAAGACCCATGTAAACTGATAACATATACTGCTTTCCCTTCTCAAACACTTCTTCATTGACTTCATGGTGTATGTGTCTTCCAAGTCATTTTATCTAATGTATTCCAGCCTGAAAAAGAGCTAAAGTTAACTTGGGTACATACTGGCTCAGTCACGTCTGGATCCCAGTTCTGCCACCCACTAATAAGCTGTTTCCTGTTGTGAAGTCAAAATGTAAAGTGTAAAACATATCAGAAACGTGTTTTGCTATAACAGCAAATCTGAAATAAACAGATTCTTCTTCAAAAAGCAAGATTGTAGGAGTACACAGAGCAATTTGTATATGATTTTAATACAAAAAATATTTTTCTGGTGAAACCTTATGTGGTTTACCAAATACACAAGAGACAACAGAGGAAAACTGCGAACAGAGCTATATATACACATCTTGGGGTTCTGCTTTAATCAGGAATTTCCTGAGCTCTGTCTCCAGAGATTTTTAATCAAAATGTTACTTTTTGAGATGAATATGCGTACAAGAACAAATATGTTTTAGGACACATATATTTTTTACATAACATAAACATAGAGTAAACCTTTCAGGTTAATCAATTCATCATTTAACTGTTAAAGAGAAGTTGCACTGGACACGTTAAAAACAGCAAAGAAGACTTCATTCAAGACTGCTCAAATACGTGTCAAGACTTGCAAAAGGGGGCAGAAACTGAGTTCAACTCCACTGAAACAAAAGGCAGGAGGATTTTTAAACTCTGGGTTGAGGTAATAGAAAAGTACCTGAAGACAATAGGAGAGGGTTGGTTGATGTGACCAGGTTATCAGTATTTACTAAGTGGTGCTTATCAAAGTTAGGCTCACAGAGTCTGGGAAATAGAGGCCCTATTTTTTTTTTTTTTAAATGAACTCATTTCAAGAGAATAGCTCTCAAGTCCTTGAGAAAGACATTCCTGAGTGAAGAATATTTACCCCGGGGCCGCCCGGTGGCGCACTAGATAGTGCGCGGGGCTCCCGCCCGAGGGTTCAGATCCCACATACAGACCGGTTCCCGCTCACTGGCTGAGCGAGGCGCAGGAGCAACACTGAGGGTTACGATCCCGTTTCCCACATACAGACCGGTTCCCGCTCACTGGCTGAGCGAGGTGCGGGAGCAACACTGAGGGTTACGATCCCGTTTCCGGTCCCCAGTCTGGTACGGGGGCAACACTGAGGGTTGCGATCCGTTGCCGGACACAGAAAAAGACAAAAGACAAAAAAAAAAAAAAAGAATATTTACCCCTGAAAGGGGCATAGAAGGAATTTACAATGGTAAGTTTTCTAAAATAAATGCTGTAGATGAAGAAGGTCAGAATCTTATAGTAAGAAAGAAACCTGTCTAAAGTTGAGTTAATCTGAGGGTGATGTTAAGGCCCTCTTGGTCAGTATACATAGTATATAGTTTGAATAACATGAATTATAATTATAATACAAAATACTAAAAACATTAAAGCAATCTTGGACAAATTTTAATGTTTTCTTTAGGATTCAAAATTTAGATCATGCAATATTTTAGGACTTTCTTCCTTTTTTTCTACTTTATATGATTGTAAAACCAGTGAGTAAATAATTCTGTTAGGAGCATGATGCGTTATATTTTTCTCTAGTCAGACAAATATAATTCAGAAGAATGTTCTCTTATTTTTTAAATATCATAAATTTTTTATTATAATCAAAAACATCTGAATTCTGAACAGTCTGAAAATCTAATGCACAGTTTGTAGGCTTTTGCAAATAGTACAACTCTGAAAACCTATTAATTCAAACAATAATGGTGATGATGATTTATATTTTTAATCTTTTTTAAAAGAGATATTAACACAATATTTGGTGCCATCGAGCTCATAGTCTTAGAACTCTGATTTTTTTTCGGTTTTCATTAGATTAGTAACACGTTTATGTGAGTAATAAAAATTTATAAAAACCTTTCTATCCAAGTTTAATATTTTTATTTCTGCTGGTGAAATCATGCGATTATACTCTTTAAATGATGTGGGGGAGGGATTTAAATTATTGTGCTTGTCTATTGTGAAATTATTGAAACTAAATATGACAAAAAATAAAGAAATAAGGTTGCAGAAGCAGAGAGTAGGAGTACAGGGCTAAGCAGTTTTGAGGTAAACCCTCAGGACCGTCTGGACATTTAATCTCCATTAGGTTATATTCAAAAACAAAAGCAAGAACAAAACAAACAAACAAAAACTACTGAAAATGTATTTAAATTCTTCTAGCACTAAGGAGAAAAGAAGAGGAAAAGATATCAACTTCCCAAGTTCTCTGCTATTCTTCGTGGAGGGCTGTTGGGTTTATTGTCTATTAGAATAAAATCAGTCTATTCTTTGAAAATGGTCCAAACCATCTGGCTCTAGCATTTCCAAGGTTCTTCTAAATAACACTGAATTGAAGGCATCAAAGGTCATTGCAGTAAATGACAATAATAGCTCTATGGCAATATTGATAATGAGGCATATAATGAACTGGACTTCATTTTGGAGATCCTTAGTGACCAAAAAGAGGATTGCAAATGAAGTAGAAATTTAGAGAAGATTAGTCAGGGGTAAAGAGAAAAGTGTATTTTAAAAGGTAAAATTTCAGGTTGGTTGCAATTAAGTGTAATGAGATTCTCCTGTTAAGTGAAAATTCATTAAATGACAGAAATAATTTAAATAATAAGAAATACTATGAGATGAGACAGCAAAGCCTGTATATCCAGAAGCGATGTTTTATCCTGACTTCAGTCTCTGAAAACCATAGATACATTATCTATTATCTATATTACCTATGAGATATGTTATCTAATAGATATATTGTCTATTTCAACCATAGTCCATTTTGATCAATTCCAACAATGTAATAAATCAAATAACCTAAGAAAATTTTATTTGACTTCACTGAGTTTATTGCTAATATTTTGTTGAGTTATTGCTGGGCAAATTAATAAGGATATTTTCTTATTTTAATGTATGTCCTTAATTAATTTCCTCTAATTTTCTGAACTTAGTTTTCTTGTTTAAGCTTACTTTAATAATTCTTATTTTGTATACAATGATGTGTGTTGTGTATCTATATTCTGTCTATCTATATCTATCTGTCATCTATCTGTCTATCTGACAGTTTGATAGTTAATTTTATATGTCTATCTCGACTAGACCTAGGGACGCCCAGATAAGTGGTAAAACATTACTTTTGGTGTGTCTGTAAGTGTGTTTCTGGAAGAGATTATCATTTCAGTTGGTGAACTGTGTAAAGAAGATCACCCTCACCAATGCGATGGGCATCATTCAATCCCTTGAGGGCTACACTGAGCAAAAAGGTGGAGAAAAGGCATTTTCTCTTTCTTATTGAGCTAAGACATCCATTTTCTCCTGCCTTTGGACATTGGAGCTCCTGATTTTAGGTCATTCAGGCTGGGGAACTTACACCTCTCACCCTGCTTTCCTATCCTGATTCTCATTCCTTCAGAATCAGACATGAACTGAATTATATCACCACCTCCTTTCCTGGTTCTCCAGCCTGCAGACCACACCTGGAAGGATTTAGCTTCCATAACCACATGAGTGGATTCCATATCTATCTACCATCTATCTATCCATCTATCTATATCTTCTATTAGTTCTGTTTCTCTGGAGAACTCTGGCTAATACACCATCATCTATCCAACTATCAATTTACATGGAAAATAACCACCAAACAACATTAAAGTGGTAATACTAATGATTTATCGCTACTTTTTTTTTGAAAAAATGTCTTTTACCACAAAGACCTCTCAGACAAAGCCAGTTTCCCACTGACAGTGTTGTTTTCCATTGTTATGAATAGAGACCTAGTTCCACCATTTACGATCTGTGTGAACTTCAACAGCCTATGATCCTTTCTGAACTTCAGCTTCTCACTGGTGAAGTGAAGACAGCAGTGCCATTCTCATAGGGTTGTTCTGGAGTAAATCACTTTACACAGATTATGCCAAATCAGGGGGACCACTTAGGGAAGGTCGCTGATGTTCATCAATGAAATACAAAACTAGAAGGGACTTTCAAAAACATCTCATCATTTACAGATAAGGAAATAAATATCATAAAGTATATGACTTATTGAGGTTATACAGCTTGTTAGAAATCATGGCAATACTAAAATCTAGTATATCCAATTTCTACATCAGTACTTAGAATGCATTTCTTTAATTATTCTACTAAGTAAATAGCATTAACTGTGATGCAAATAATAAATACCTGTTATGAGTTTCAGCAGGACACTTTTGTCCTCTCTCCTGAATTCTAGACATCTTTGTTTCAAGTCACGTGCAAATTTCCGGTTCTATGAGTATTTTATATTTAATATATTATGGTCTAAAAAATCAGTAAAACTTTGAAGCTAATTTCAAGAAAGCCATGTGATTAATTTCATTTCACAGTTTTTTCACCAATACATTTTTTAGGAGAAAAAAATCAGTTAATTAAACATACTTATATTTCTCTGCATGCAGGAAAATATTAAAATAACTTGTAATACCAGAATCTAGAATGAATATACATAGATTAACCAGTGTAAATATCTTAGAACTGTTCTGTACACACACACACACAAACATGCACACATCATAATCTTTCAATAAATATTTGAGAAGAACAAACTTACTAGGTGGCACTTGAGAAAAAGCCCATTGTAAGGTGGATGCTAGGGCAAGTACTGCAGCTTTGTAGATTTTTCTCTCATCGATCCGCCTGCTCTTTTCTGACTGAATAATCCAAGAACAAATCATAAATTTGGGCAGAATTATTGAGTTATGAATATGAAATATTCAGTGCTT
>NW_007727732.1:100912-102509 GCF_000696425.1 Galeopterus variegatus | reverse complement strand
TAAAGTTTTTAATTTATTAATTATGTATTCTTTAAAAATAACATGATAAACTCAACAAAATATGTTATTTCACTTACAAGTTAACAACTCTTAATGCATTATTATCCTTTTGGGGGACTTAGATTTTGTTTCCTTTTGATGTTTTGAACAATACATTCTCATAGGCTTTCCAGGTGAAATATCAAGAGTCATTACAACTACACATAATTTCAAAGATCATTGTCAATAACAAGTATTTTTTTTTCACTTAGATGTAATTAGCAATTTAGAATGAAGAGAGAACAAGCAATTAAATTTTCAACTTAAAATTGGTGACTGACTCCTCTGAAACCTTACTAGAATATCATTTTCTGTATGGATTTCTCCTGGGCCCTAGTTATTGAACATGTCAGAAGTAATTTTTTAGAACATTCTCTCTCCTGTAATGTAGTCTGGTGGCCAGAATTTGGATAACATTTTCTTTTTAATAGTAACTCTTCAGTTGAAATAAGCTCCATTTTATAGATTAATTAGTGTTGAAAAAACAAATGTCCGTTAATTCCCAGGTAGATTGCAAAAGTTAGCTTATTTTTTTCAATCTGCTCATATTACTAGAAAACGACATAAGTGATTAAAAAGGAATGATTTAATTCATTATTTTGTGCAATACTTTAAAAATAAAAACTAAATTCTTTTATAACTATTAATAAATGCATACTTTGGCATTCTTGTTAGTCATGTGGAAATGTACCATTTATATATATCTACTGTATATATTTATAATCTTTGACTGGGAGTTACAGTATATTGCCCAAGAGGCTGTAAAAAATGGATCATAAAAAACAACAACTGACTATGAAAACATATTTCTGATTTACCGAATAAATCTGGCTCAATTACTATAAAACAGCAAGCTCTTTACACTTCAAGTGGTCTTGGCTAATTATGTTTTCACTAGCTTTGTATTTATAATATAAGCTTCTGTTGGGTCAAAGAGATGGTATTAGAAAGCCAGTTGAGAACACACCAAAAAGTCTAGTAGGGGCATTTCAGAACTTAGATATGGAAATAATATTTTCTATACCTAGTTATGGGAGGAGGAACGTGTGCAACTTCAAATTGTGATGACTATAGCTCCCACCAGTCTTCTTAATTACTAAAAGGCATTTGTGTAAAGTTCCAAAGGAAAGTAACGGTCTATTTCCATGATGAGTCAGCAGGGGGCAGTAGGTATCATTGAAAAATGATTGAAGAAACTTGAACAAACTGCCTTTTTTCCAATGAGTTTCCTCACAAGCTCTTTTAAGAACAAAATCGTTAGTAACAAATCACTCTGATGTTTCTTTGTCTGTGCTTTTATGCATCTGGTTTGGAAATGAGCTCATGTAAAACGCAAACTATTATTTTCAATCTCCCCAGAGAATACTTGTTGAGTGTATTTATTTTCAACGGGAGAAATGTAATCTGTGTGAATAAAAATCCTTTATTGGGACATCAAAAATAACGTATTTGAATTTAAGTGAGCCCCTTATTCTGATTTGAACAACCTACAATTTTATACGAGTAGCAATCTCACCCAGTTCTTCATTCAAGAAAGATATTTAGCCATGAACTTTCA
>NW_007727732.1:88467-100073 GCF_000696425.1 Galeopterus variegatus | reverse complement strand
AAAAATAGTGTGATGTCTTCTAGTTTAAAAAAAATGCTTCAATAAGGGCTTTATCTTTGCTTTGTTTTGCTTTCTGAAGTCCTTTTAAAATACAGCCCTATAAAAACCTTACCACAGTGGTTACTATGAGATAACGATAGCTGATTATATGATAGAGCTGCAAAATAATAATTTGCAATCTGTCATGTGTGAAATCTTGCACTGAAGCAGATAAACCCCGGTTGCTGGAGTGTGCTCTGTATCATTGCATTGTATGTAATAGCACAGATTGTATAACAGTATATACTAAAAACACTGTGTTTCTCCTATGATTAGAAATTTGATTACTGTAAATTATCATCCTCCCAAATGTTTTAAAGATTTTAAAAAATAAGTTTAACTGGGACTTTATACATTAATTAAAATGATCGGCCACAATTGCAGAGAATTCATTAGGAAGAAAAAACCAAAACAATAATAACAACAAAAAAACAAACTTTGCTCTACCTCTTATTTTTTAAAACTTCAGGAAGATTCAAATAAATATCATGTTCAATTCCACCCATTACTGCATTGCCTTTTATTCTGTAGAAAACATGAAAAAAATAATAAGGGGAGTTTATCAATGAGACAGGGCATGACATTCAGATGCTGAAAAACATTATCATTATTCTTATCGCCCAATGGAACTAGAAAATTGAAATTGTTCTGCCAAATGCCCCTCACATAAAACTGAGGTATTTTTCTTGAATGTTGTGATACAGAAAAGCTTCCAGGGGTATTCATGCCAGGTACCCATGTCACAACTTGTATACAAAAGATGTGGTATGCTGTCATCAAATTTTAATCGTTGTTGGTAAAAATTTTCCCGGATTCATTCAGTAAATTAAAAAAAAAAAAATCTTTATGTCCATGATTAAAATAAACTAAAATAAACCTTATCCATGTGAAGAGTTTTTGAAACAACTGCAGCTGTATAAAATTCACAATGTGGGAAATTAGTTTGGCAAGAAGGTTTAATAAGTTGCAAGGCTGGGTAACAGGATATAAAATGTTTATGGGATGGAAAAGAGGTGCTCCTAGACTTAACGATGGGATTATGTGCCTATAAACCCCATTGTAAATCGAAACTATTGTAAATAGAAAATGCATTTAATGCACATAACCTACCAAAGATCACGGCTTAGCCTAGTCTGCCTTAAATGTGCTAAGAGCACTTAACGTTAGCCCACATTGGGCAAAATCATCTAGCAAAACAGTACATTGTAGAATATCAGTTGTTTACTCTCTGGATCAAGCGGTTGCCTGGGAGGCTGGTACCCAGTATCATGAGAGAGTATCTTACCATATANTAATGCACATAACCTACCAAAGATCACGGCTTAGCCTAGTCTGCCTTAAATGTGCTAAGAGTACTTAACGTTAGCCCACGTTGGGCAAAATCATCTAGCAAAACAATACATTGTAGAATATCAGTTGTTTACTCTCCGGATCAAGCGGTTGCCTGGGAGGCTGGTACCCAGTATCATGAGAGAGTATCTTACCATATATCAAATTTCCTTTTAAAAAGATCAAAATTCAAAATTTGAAATTCAGTGTGTACTGAATGTGCATGGCTTTTGCACCATCATAAAGTCAAAAAGTCAAAAGTATAACTATCGTAAATAAGGACCCCTGTACTTTGGAACACTTCCTCACTAGCTGCATTTATTTCCAGGATGTAAACCACTGAATGATTTTTCCACTGGGATTATTTGGAAGATTACATGTTATTGCTTAAGGTTCATGAATTTTCTGAACTTGTGATAAACTGTGAAAGGCATTACTATCATAAACAATATAATTTGAGAAAAGTCTTTCACCCCCATTTTATGTTGTCTTCTAATCTGGTGTGTGGGTGTGAGAGTGTGTGTTTATCATATGGATAATGGTTAAAAAGTCAACATAGTAAGTTGGTAAGAAATTTTTCATTGTTGCTTTAATTTTTAGAGGAGTAAAGGAACTACTTTGTGAAGCTTGCTGCCATTTCTGTTTCAGACATCTTGATTCCTCCACGTGTTTTTGAATCACAGAGGTGGGATGAGTAGTACATCTATAAAATAAACAAAGTGTCTATGATAAAATGTGCAATTTAAGCACGATCTAAATAGGACATCTGACGAGAAGAGATTTTCAGTATTCTGATCATCATGTCTACAAGCAAAGAGAAGTGGGCACAACTTAGGTAAAAGAAAGATTGATTACATTCATTGAAAAAAAAGTGTGTTTTCAATCCTTATCTCTGTAAAATAAGTTAAAATTAGATTTAAAAATATTATCAAGATTTTAGCATAATGGCCATGCTATGTTAGTGGATTTATGAAAAACAATACTTTCTATAAATTTTATGGACAAGATATATTAGTGATAGAGAATTGAAATGTTATGTTTGTAACTTACATGTACATAAAATGGGATAGAATATAAGTATTCAATCTAGAATAGTGATAAGTATTCTGTGGTTTATTTTGATATTTGTTACACCTCTCACTGTGTAATAGAGATGCAAAAAGATCACTCAAAGCAACATGAATGCTATGAGAAGCCCAAAGGGACTGCACCTCAGCAACTCTTCTGTTAGAAGGAGAAACTGGGTACAGGCCTGAGTCGCTTTTTGCTTCAGTTTTTATTAAAATAAAAAAAAAAAGGAAATTACATCAATCAAAGTTAATCATGGTTAATCAATCTTAGTAAGAACATACAGAAACTGGCTATGTAACAATCTTCATCCAAGCATGCATAGTTCAAAATAGTTTAAACAATATACCATCAAAAGAGTCATAAACTTAAGCTAGGTGACATGCAAAAGAAACAATAAGACAATCATGAAAGTGCCTGACTTCTTGAAAAACTCAAAGAAACAGCTTAAAGCAAAACATGGAACAATCTCCACGTACTAACTAATCTAGAAATCTCAACTCATGGATTTTCCCATCATATAAGCTTTGTTGTATTAAAGGTTATTGCCCTCAGAACAATCCCTGTTTTGTTTCAGTTCTTTTGCTCACATTAAAGGCTTTAAAGCTGTGGGTTTCCTTCTCACAAAATCTTCCAATGAACGCATTATATTAACAGTGTATATAATCTCTTACCTAAACAGTGATAAGAAGTGATTTGGTGGGCTCTTGCCCTCTAGCTTAAGCTCTTGCTTCCTGTCTCAGGACTTTTGTCCCATATATGCATTACTTAAAAACCCTGTACTAAAAATCAACTGATAATCAACATATACTTGATTAGAATTGATTTAGTGGAATCTTGCTGTAAGCTCTTGCCTCCTATCCAAGAGCTTTTGTCCCATGAATGCATTACCTAAAAACCCTGTACTAAAACTCAAATAGGAATCAAAATTTCTATCCCTTATTTTCATATTTCCAGCCTTTTAGTATACAATAGCCACTGCAAACATTTAAACAAAATGAAATTTGGGCCGGCCCATGGCTCACTCGGGAGAGTGCGGTGCTGATAGCACCGGGGCCGCGGGTTTGGATCCCATATAGGGATGGCTGGTTGGCTCACTGGGTGAGCGTGGTGCTGACAACACCAAGTCAAGGGTTAAGATCCCCTTACCGGTCATCTTTAAAAAAAAAAAAAAAATGAAATTTGAAGTATCAGATTACCAAAGCATATCAGTGTTTATTTCTTTAAATGTGTTAAATTATTGTCAGGAAGTCATTATAAATTGGCCTTACCAACCAATTTGTATTTGAAAGAAAATTTTTGAGCTAGATGAAATAAAAACCGTTGTTCAAATAGTGCATCATATAATCAAATAAAAACTTTTAAAATTTGGATAATTCATAGCAAATGCTAATACTGTAGTTACTATAGGTCAGAGAACATTATAAATGACGTTTTTATATATTTTAGTTCGATTCATAATTATCCTCATGATATAGGTGTGAAAACAAAGGCAAAGAGAAGTAAAAAGTGCTACAAAGTATATGTAGTTACCAGTAGAAAAAACTGAGATTCAAACTAGGCAGTCTTGTTCAGAGTTTGAGCCTTTAATAACTAAACTGTCTCCTCTATTTTACGGACATCTTCAAGAATCTAGAAATACTTCATCACTTTAGTATACAACAATGCTTTTAATCTCCATGTCTACTGTCATTTGGGACAGAATACCTGTATCTAATATTTGCCCTCAGGGAGAAGACTTGAGTTTCTTTCTTTCTTTTTAAGTATCCTTCCTTCCTTCCTTCCTTCCTTCCTTCCTTCCTTCCTTCCTTCCTTCCCTCCTTCCTTCCTTCCTTCATCCTTCCCTCCCTCCCTCCCTCCCTCTCTTCCTTTCTATATTAAACAATGGAAACTAAAAATAATATCTAGCGAAATCCAAAATCACTTCCATTTGACCAGGCAAATCAGTAACATCGTGTAGAATAGAATCCATAGCTATTGCAGAATCATACTTTGTAAGTGACTTACCCTGGGTCATTCCCAAAACTGTTTATTAAGGTAACAATCCACAGGGGTTTGGATCCAAAGCTGTCATTGAAATTGATGCTCAGATAAAATTCCTTGAGTCTCCTAAAAAGAAATTTTTGGTATTCTTCTTGAGCATGAGCAAACTAGAAATATTACAGTATTGCACACCCAAATTATAGAAAAACACATCTTTTCAGGAAAATGTTATGTCACCATTCAGTCAGTTGACACTTCATCATTTCAGTACTGTTACTTGTGAATTATCCTACAGTAAATGAAAAAAATGAATTATTATATTAAAATCAAAAGACTGATCAATTAGAAACTCTAATTATATGAAACTATAAATATAAAAATATTGACACAGCAATGTTAGTTCATTTGATATTTTTTGGTATACTTTTTACGTGAGGCACTTTATTGTAGTGGTTAAGAGCATGAAGTCTAGAGAGGATAATCTTGGCTTAACTCTGAATGTTACCCCATTCTATCTTTACAAACCTGGGAAATGTACTTAATCTCTGTGCCTCAATTTCTTCATCTATACAATAGGGTGAGATTAAGATCTAATCTCAAGGCATTGATGTGAATATATACATATATATATACACACACATGTATGTGTGAATATATATATATATATGTATATGTATGTATACATATATATATATATAATATAAAACAGAGCCTGGANAGACAATCATGAAAGTGCCTGACTTCTTGAAAAACTCAAAGAAACAGCTTAAAGCAAAACATGGAACAATCTCCACGTACTAACTAATCTAGAAATCTCAACTCATGGATTTTCCCATCATATAAGCTTTGTTGTATTAAAGGTTATTGCCCTCAGAACAATCCCTGTTTTGTTTCAGTTCTTTTGCTCACATTAAAGGCTTTAAAGCTGTGGGTTTCCTTCTCACAAAATCTTCCAATGAACGCATTATATTAACAGTGTATATAATCTCTTACCTAAACAGTGATAAGAAGTGATTTGGTGGGCTCTTGCCCTCTAGCTTAAGCTCTTGCTTCCTGTCTCAGGACTTTTGTCCCATATATGCATTACTTAAAAACCCTGTACTAAAAATCAACTGATAATCAACATATACTTGATTAGAATTGATTTAGTGGAATCTTGCTGTAAGCTCTTGCCTCCTATCCAAGAGCTTTTGTCCCATGAATGCATTACCTAAAAACCCTGTACTAAAACTCAAATAGGAATCAAAATTTCTATCCCTTATTTTCATATTTCCAGCCTTTTAGTATACAATAGCCACTGCAAACATTTAAACAAAATGAAATTTGGGCCGGCCCATGGCTCACTCGGGAGAGTACGGTGCTGATAGCACCGGAGCCACTGCAAACATTTAAACAAAATGAAATTTGGGCCGGCCCATGGCTCACTCGGGAGAGTGCGGTGCTGATAGCACCGGGGCCGCGGGTTTGGATCCCATATAGGGATGGCTGGTTGGCTCACTGGGTGAGCGTGGTGCTGACAACACCAAGTCAAGGGTTAAGATCCCCTTACCGGTCATCTTTAAAAAAAAAAAAAAAATGAAATTTGAAGTATCAGATTACCAAAGCATATCAGTGTTTATTTCTTTAAATGTGTTAAATTATTGTCAGGAAGTCATTATAAATTGGCCTTACCAACCAATTTGTATTTGAAAGAAAATTTTTGAGCTAGATGAAATAAAAACCGTTGTTCAAATAGTGCATCATATAATCAAATAAAAACTTTTAAAATTTGGATAATTCATAGCAAATGCTAATACTGTAGTTACTATAGGTCAGAGAACATTATAAATGACGTTTTTATATATTTTAGTTCGATTCATAATTATCCTCATGATATAGGTGTGAAAACAAAGGCAAAGAGAAGTAAAAAGTGCTACAAAGTATATGTAGTTACCAGTAGAAAAAACTGAGATTCAAACTAGGCAGTCTTGTTCAGAGTTTGAGCCTTTAATAACTAAACTGTCTCCTCTATTTTACGGACATCTTCAAGAATCTAGAAATACTTCATCACTTTAGTATACAACAATGCTTTTAATCTCCATGTCTACTGTCATTTGGGACAGAATACCTGTATCTAATATTTGCCCTCAGGGAGAAGACTTGAGTTTCTTTCTTTCTTTTTAAGTATCTTTCCTTCCTTCCTTCCTTCCTTCCTTCCTTCCTTCCTTCCCTCCTTCCTTCCTTCCTTCATCCTTCCCTCCCTCCCTCCCTCCCTCTCTTCCTTTCTATATTAAACAATGGAAACTAAAAATAATATCTAGCGAAATCCAAAATCACTTCCATTTGACCAGGCAAATCAGTAACATCGTGTAGAATAGAATCCATAGCTATTGCAGAATCATACTTTGTAAGTGACTTACCCTGGGTCATTCCCAAAACTGTTTATTAAGGTAACAATCCACAGGGGTTTGGATCCAAAGCTGTCATTGAAATTGATGCTCAGATAAAATTCCTTGAGTCTCCTAAAAAGAAATTTTTGGTATTCTTCTTGAGCATGAGCAAACTAGAAATATTACAGTATTGCACACCCAAATTATAGAAAAACACATCTTTTCAGGAAAATGTTATGTCACCATTCAGTCAGTTGACACTTCATCATTTCAGTACTGTTACTTGTGAATTATCCTACAGTAAATGAAAAAAATGAATTATTATATTAAAATCAAAAGACTGATCAATTAGAAACTCTAATTATATGAAACTATAAATATAAAAATATTGACACAGCAATGTTAGTTCATTTGATATTTTTTGGTATACTTTTTACGTGAGGCACTTTATTGTAGTGGTTAAGAGCATGAAGTCTAGAGAGGATAATCTTGGCTTAACTCTGAATGTTACCCCATTCTATCTTTACAAACCTGGGAAATGTACTTAATCTCTGTGCCTCAATTTCTTCATCTATACAATAGGGTGAGATTAAGATCTAATCTCAAGGCATTGATGTGAATATATACATATATATATACACACACATGTATGTGTGAATATATATATATATATATACACACACATGTATGTGTGAATATATATATATATATATATGTATATATATGTATACATATATATATATATATAATATAAAACAGAGCCTGGTGATGTGAATATATACATATATATATACACACACATGTATGTGTGAATATATATATATATATGTATATGTATGTATACATATATATATATATAATATAAAACAGAGCCTGGAAACTATTGATAATGTAAAAATGTTCCGATTTACTATGCGTAGAAGATGATATAGGGTGGTAGTTAAAAACCAGTTGTAGAGTCATACTGTGTGACTTCAAGATCTAGATCTGTCATCTACTAGCCATGCAACTTTAATGAAGTTACTATAACTTTCTATGCTCAGTTTTTTCATCTCTAAGACTGATGTAGTTGTAGAAACTAAATAATGCAGTTGTAAGAATGTGGCAAAGACTAATCATTCAATAAACAGTCACTATTCATATATGTGGACCTACAAGGAAAGGTAAATTAAAATATATTACTTTATTTCACCTTAGTTAATAAATATATTCTTGTATATTAATAAAATATTTGTAAAGCTAATATTTACTTTGATCCTCTTTAAATCATATATTAAATCTTTAAATCTTTAATATTTGCAAATATAAAATTTTCAATTTAATTCTGGAGCTTGCTTTTTAAACATCTTCCCTATCATTTACCAATAGTTGCTTGTTTCAATGGAAAGTAAATTACATTACATAGCATTGCATGCAATTAAACCTCACTGAAACATTATGAAGAGTATGCTATATATGCAAATTTGTGTGTGATGGGGCAAGAATCAGAATTGGGTTTGGTGATCACAGAGGTCTTTAAATCTCTATGAGAAGAGTAAATAATTTAAAACATAAAATTGAAGTAGTGATTTATAGATAATTTAGGGTATGTTATATCTTCTTTGAAATGGGTTTTTTACAGCCCATTTGATTGTCTTCTATTGCTCTAGTCTTGCCTAACTATTGAATATTCAATATTCTTACCAGACAGCATTTCACTCCTGCATAAACCTGCTGGAAATAGCTCATTTCTTTACTATGTACATGATACTCTATTTCTTCCTACCTAATTTTTAGTAAGTTTGAATCTATATTATATCAAATATGTATTTGTAAATGTATACTACTTATTATTAATTTGTTATAGGTAACTGCTAGGTATAAGTTAAGCAATCAACAACCACCTAGTAGCTGTGAAAACTAAACTCTATATCCAAAACTGTGCTAAGGCACTATACATGTGACCAACATATAAGATGGTGTCTTTGTCCCCAAAGACCTGGAGAAAATAAGTGGAGACAAATTAAGATATAAAGAGTGAGACACTGATTTTAAGGGTAATAGAACACAGAGAATGAAGAACTCACTGTGGAATAAAACTCAGTAGAAGGGGTCAGAAGTGAATACTCAGGGAGAAGAAAGAAATTTAAAAGCATAAGACTTCCTGTGATTGAAAGGAATCCAGATAAAAGGAATCCACACAAATTTGTACTTCTCGAAGTGACTCATAAGATTAGACGCTAGGAGATGACCTGAGTAAGCCCTGAAGAAATAACTGAAGATCAGAAAAGGGAAAGACAGACAAATTTGGAAGGGGAAAAAAAATGTCTAAGAAGCTGAGAGATGAATTCTCTGTGTAGAATCAGAAGGTGAGAGGTAAGAAAAAGCAGCCATGAGTTTCAGATTAAGTTTTAAAGTTTTAGTGGGTAGAAATAGAAAATAAGAAGTATCTGGAAGTCAAAATTACATTTGAGGAAAAAATAATTGATTTTTGTAACAATTTGGATTTGGAACATAATAAAAGTACAAATACACTAAAAATTGCCAAAGGGAAAACATTATTTTTCAAGAAGGGTTACAGTCATGATTAGCAGTTAAATGAAGACTACTTAAGTGCTGCTATTTACCAGTGCACTTAAGATCTTTCATTTGTATAGAATTGTAGAAATTTTTGTTGAAAGTGTTATGATGTGTTTTTATATTCATCATAACTTAATAACAACTTTAGGAAATTGGGGTAGTATTATTTATCATTTTCTCTTATTAAAATTTTTAGAGAAGAGAAATATTAATACTGAGATCTTAAAATTGTTTGAGCAAGATAAAAATAGTTGCAAGTGTCAGATAAAAATCAGATATTTTAAATTCTACTTGTATGTTTTTCTATCAGTATACACTGTTCTCCATTTATTGGATGAATGTTTTTGTATGTATTAAATATATTATAAATAATGCACACATATATAATCTTCCACATGCATATGTTATATGCATGCTATATATGAAATTTTAATTAAAAAATAAATGCTTTAATTTTCTTAACTTTAACTTTCTTATTTTTCCTTAAAGATTCAGTAGCTTTTAAATCTCCTTCAGGATTGTGACAATTAGCTTTTCTCAACCTAAATGTTTTGTCACCTGGGCCCAGAAGATGTTGTGATTGGTAGAGTTTTCATAATTTTCATTGGTTACAGGTAAGAATCTTTTAGTGAAATAATGTTTGAGTTCAATTTGCATTTTGAAGCCTCCTCATCCTGGTTAAAGAGAGAAGACAATTGGACAGTCTAATTTTCTTTTCTCTTTTTGTTCTAAATTATCTGTCAAATAAACAATCCTGTTTATACTGAAAATTCTCCAAAGCAACTACTTCGGATCCAAATTTTCCCTGGTAAAATTGTGCCAGTTAGAATCACATAATTTAACAATAGCGAGAAACCAAGAAGGAAGCAGGTGTTTTGCCTAGGGGATGTGCAGTTTTAGACTGAGAAAAGCCATTGAGAACCCCCAGTGCTTGTGCAGATTTGTAATTTTGGAGCTTGGTAAAAATCAACTCTTCCCAGTTTGAGGCTATATCAAACCTCCCAACTCCAGGCAACACAGCATTAACAGTGGACTTCGGAGATTGACAGTGGCCCTCACAAGATTTTTAAGAGTTTTACTGTTGCAAGATAAATATGTATCAACAAATAAAGTCTACAATGAAGATAATTAACATATCCGGCACTGTCAAAATTGTTCTTATGCTCCTTTATAATTCTTGCTTTCCACACTTCCAACATTCTTCATCACCATTTTCAGGCAACCACTAATCTGTTTGTATCATTATAGATTAGTTGCATTTTCTAGACTTTTACATAAATGGAATAATACAGTATATATATTTTTTCATCCGGCTTTATCATCAACATTTTTTGAGTCATTCATGTTACAGCATGTATCAACAGTTCCTTTTTTATTTCCTCATAGCATTGCATTTTAAGGATATGCCACAATTTGTTTATCCATTTGTTGCAGTATGTTATTGACTGAATATTTGTGTTTTTCCACAAATTTTTATGTGGAAACCCTAACCCCCAGTGTGGCTGTATTTGGAGACACAGACTCTGAGGAGGTAATTGGGTTAAATGAAGTCACTTAAAAAGTCAACAAGAACTTTGGGGACATTTGGAATTAAAACATGTTTCATTACTTCATGTAAACTTAGGCTTCTCTCAATTTGTTAAAGTGAACCAATGGATTTTTGAATGCAAGAAAGTTCAAGAATACAGAATGCCAACAAAATTACAAATATTAATTTCTCAGTTCAAAGAGTATAAATCAAGTAAGAGCAATATTTTATGATAGTTATTTCAATGTCAATGGAAAATACATCAAATGCTATTTGAGCAGCATTATGCAGAATATGGGCAGGATGCATGACCTTCAAGAGAAGAGGAGACACTATCTCGTTGCTTTATAGGCTTGAGCTTCTTTTGTCATTGAGGGATCTCCTTCACGATCATCCTTATTTTAAACCACCACTTTTATTTATCACATTTATTTATCACATATTCCTGTAGCATCTTGAAAAAATGCATGAGATAATTTTCTTGAGATCCTATATATGAAAAAATGTCATTTTCATATTTAGTATAAAACTGTAGCATCTTGAAAAAATGCATGAGATAATTTTCTTGAGATCCTATATATGAAAAAATGTCATGTTCATATTTAGTATAAAACTGTGGGGCCGGCCTGGTGGCGCACTGCGCTCGTGCGCCGCTTGGGAAGCGCGGCAGCGCTCCCGCCGAGGGTTCGGATCCCACATACAGACCGGTTCCCGCTCACTGGCTGAGCGAG
>NW_007727732.1:71642-87519 GCF_000696425.1 Galeopterus variegatus | reverse complement strand
CGGGGGCGACACTGAGGGTTGCGATCCGTTGCCGGACACGGAAAAAAGACAAAAAAAAAAAAACTGTGTTTTGGGAATAATTTTCCTACTGAATTTGGAAAGTACATCTTCATCCAATTCTATTGTTATCTTTTGATTACTGATCTTTTATATCAGCTTATGCTAATATTTCTTTATATCTAATGTCCCAAAATTTTGTAATGATGTGCTTAGTGTGGGTCATTTTAGCAGGAGAGAGGGAGTCATATGGAAGATCTCCAAACTGAAAACTGGTGTCTTTCAGCACTGGGACAGTTTATTGTACTATTTCCTTAACAGATTTCTTCTCTCTATGCATATCATCTTATTCTGTTGTTGTTTTTTAATGTCTACTTTTAGATTTTTGGGTCTGTAGATTGCTCCGGACAATTTTATTGTCTTTACTCTCACAGTTTTTATCTTTCAATTTTTTTAGGTTTACACTTTTAAACTGTTTATGCGTTTAAAAAAATCTTTCATGGTATTTATATTTTTTGAAAACGTTTTCTGTCTCTACTAATTAATTCTTATTTATTATTTTCTTGTTTCATAAAAGCCATATCTCCTCTTATCTTTCTAATGGAATTAGTTTTATATTTCTTTGAAGTTTTTGTTTCTTTCTCAGTTCATTCTATGTTTTGATTTTGCTTTCAGTGTAGAAAGTATTCTCTCTTGAGTGTCCATTTAAATTTAAAAGTGAGACATATGAGAAAGGTAGTGTAAGCTCTATATGCAAAGATGATTTTAAATTATAAACTTAGTAATCAATATAATGTGTAAAAGATCCATTCAAATAGAATTATGAGTTATAGAATTAGGAGTAAAGAACATTAAAAGGTAATTCATAGAAGAGATCAATGAAAAACTAATACCTTGAAAAAGAAAGATGGAAAAGATGTTTAGCTGAACTGGCAGTCAAGTAAATGCAAAATAAAACCATGAAAGTTTTCTTTATTTTTATCCCATCAGATTAGCAGAATTGAAAATGTTTACTATAAGCAAGCATTAAACGTTGTGGGGGAATGGGTATCTTCATGTACTGTTAATAGTTTAGATTTAATGACTGGTTTCAGTGCCTGACCATGGCCACTAAATACTATACTGCATAACTTAGTAATAATATCTAATTTCTTGATTGCTGCCTTCAAAAACCCAAGTTCACAAAGAGGCTTGCAGAAGTTCATTACTTTCAACACCATTTGTGATAACGACATACTAGAAATAGCGCAAATGTGCACCAGCAGGGAGAGACTAAAGAAAAGACCATTATAAGCTGCCAAAATGTCTTCCAATTTACTCTGTACTTTAATCTTTAAAAAACGCTAAATTTTTAAAACAACAATGAGATACCACTTTACACTTATTAGAAGAGCTAAAATTTAAAAAAAAAAATGACAACATGAAATGGTGGCAAGGAAGTGGAGAAACAGGAACTCTCATTCATTGCTGGTGGAGATGCAGAATGGTACAGCCACGTTGAAAGACAGTTTGGCAGTTTCTTATAAAACTAAACATACAACAAACAGCATTTCATAAAGTTAGTGGAGAGATTTGTGTTATCTTTTAATTTTCTGCAAACTTTTTGAAGTATCCTTGCACTCTTATCATATGACTCACCGACTATACTCCTTGGTATTTACTTAAATGAGTTCAAAATTTAAGTTAACAAGAAAACTTTCACGTGGATGTTTATAGCAGCTTTATTCATAAATGTCAAAACCTGGAAGGAGGCAAGTTGTCCTTCAGTAGATGAATGTGTGTAAACAAACTGTCATACATCCAATCAATGGAATATTGTTCAGCAACAAAAATCAATAAGCTATCAAGACCTGAAAAGACATGGAGGAAACTTAAAAGCATATTACTAAGTAAAATAAGCCAATCTACAAAGACTACATACTGTATGATTTCAACTATATGACATTCTGGAAAAAGCAAAACAATAGAAACAGTAAATAAATCAGTGGTTACTAGGGGTTTAGGGGGAGGGAGGGAGGGATGAACAGGTGGAGCACAGGAGATTTTTAGGGCAGTGAATCTATTCTGTATGATACTCTAATGGAGAATACATGTCACAATATATTTGTCAAAACCCATAGAATTTACAACACAAAGAGTGTGCTCTAGCATAAACTTTGAACTTTGCTGAATAATAATGCATCAATATTGGTTCAGCAGTTTTAACAAATGTACCACACTAATGCAAGGTATTAAAAATGGGGGAAACCAGAATGCGAGGTGAGGAGGTATATAAAACTCTCCGTATGTTCTGCTCATTTTTTCTGTAAAACTTAAAACTGCTAAAAAAAAAAAAAAGTCAAAAAAAGTCTATTAAAAGAAATCCAGGAACTTCACAGGAACCTGCAGATCTGCTTCTGCTTTATTATCTGTGGAAACTCATGGAATGTGTTTCAGTATAAACCAACATTCCCACTACTGGTTGCTACTATATCAAGTACATAAACCAACCCCAAACAGTGAGAGACCATTTATCCTTATGTGAAATTCAATCCACACAAAACTTTTTACTTCACTCATGGATAAATATAACTATTGAGGGCTCAGAAATTTAGATATGTTTTAGGTCAAAATTCTCATAAGTTAATATTTTACTTGATTAGTTATTCTGCTTAATTATTTAAGTTAAGAAGAATTTTAACTCTATCAACTTAAATATATAAATCCATTTATTCACATTTATTTTTCAAAATTATTAAGCTGAAATATTCTAAAATGTCATTCTTCAGACAGTTAACATAATGCATATGTGAAGTTTTTGTCTTTGTAAAGTTAGTTATATTTATTATAAGAGGTATGATTACCAGAGATATCTGTGACTTTTTTTGTGTTGTTATTACTAAAATTCAATAACTATATTTCAGTTCCTAGTTGAATGTATTGTAGTTTTATGCTAAATCAGTGTAACAGTCTGACAGAAGCAAACAAAGGAGAACAGAGCCATTGTATATTTATTTTTATGAGATATTTGGTAGCCACCATAATACATATCTTTTGATGCAAGTTTTTGTTTTGTTTAGTTACATTTATAAAATAATTAAGTATGCTTTTTATTATTCCCATGAATCTTAGAAATAGATAATATCTTGCTGGGTGATAGATCAAAAATTAATTACCTGGAAATTTTGTATCTGATGTGGTAAAATCTGTAGAAGATTCTATTGAATTGAAACCATCTGTTTTTATGTTTTTTACTTAAAACTGATTTTCAACTTTTTTGTGCCTTGAAATCAATGAAACTCTCACACTGTCTATAGGATGATACTCCAGATTTAGATTTTATCATAGTCCCATATGAACTTTATACATCATAACTTAAAACTGATTTTCAACTTTTTTGTGCCTTGAAATCAATGAAACTCTCACACTGTCTATGGGACGATACTCCAGATTTAGATTTTATCATAGTCCCATATGAACCTTATACATCATTCCAAAATGTTTTCTGTAACACGGTACCAATATTTATACAGTCTTGATTACCAAGTGGTATTTTACTACCCATTTTTCTAATTTTTTATAATAGTATAGATTAAAATTACTTTTGCACTGTATATAAAAGCACGGGATAGGACTAGATACAAAAGGGCATGTTATTGGATATTTTTCTGAATATACTCTAGTTAAGTCCTTGAATGATACAGTTTTTACCTACACCATCAGACTCCATCAAACTAAGTTTTTCATAGCTTAATACTATCAATGGGTTCAGTACTATAATCTGATACTGAAGTAAGCAACACTTAATTTGCACTGCTCCTTAGTATACTAAATATTTTTTTTCAATTTAACAAATGGCCTATATTTTTAAGACAATTACAATATAGGAGGATAATCCATAAATTTAATTTTCTAATTCATTAAATTTTAACCTCATTTTCAAGCTATTAAGTGAAGTGCTTCACAGATTTTCAATTAATTCTACTTCATAGTCATTTGAAAATTGTATCTCTCTGACTTGCATGTGTTTATGTTTGTGTGTGTGTACATATATATCAGCCAATGCTTATGATTTGATATATTTAAAACCACTTTTATGTGAATGTTACATTGACTAACAAGACTTAGTTCTTGTTTCGGTGACGATCAATTTTAGGTGTCAACTTGACTGGATTAAGCAATACCTAAAGAACCGGTGAAGCATTATTTTAGGATGTGACTGTGAGGGTCTTCCCAGAGGATATTTGCATTTGTGTCAGGGACTGAGTAAAGAAGACTTGCCATCAGTGTGAGTGGACACCATCTAATTGGCTGAGGGACTTGGTAGAACAAAAAGACGATAGAGGAAAGGAATTTGTTTCCTCTTGGAGCTGAGACATACTCTTCTCCTGCCCTTGGACATCAAAACCCCAGCCTCTGGACTCCAGGATTTACACCAGAGCCACCCTCACCCCCACCCCAGGTTTTCAGACCTGCAGTCTCAGAATGCAATTTAAACTATTGGCTTCAGGACTTCAACTGAATCACACTACCTGCATCCCAGGGTCTCCAGCTTGCAGATGGCATGTTGTGGGACTTCTCAGCCTTTATAATTGTGTGACCCAATTCCTAATAAATCCCCTTTTTACCTATTTAGGTATTTATCTATTTATCTATGTCACCCATTGGTTCTATTTCTCTAATACAATTTCTCCTTTAAAAAGCCTAATATAGTTTCCTTTTAATGTAAGCTTATGATATTTGCCACATCCTTATAAAGTATTTAAACAGATTCCTGATTCTAGAAATTTCTACCCACAAACTTGCCCAAAGAGATGCTGATCATAGTTGTCACGTGGGCTTCCAGATGAATAATCTGAGTCTAGAGACCCCTTTTACAAAAAACTCCTTTTAAAAATTAGATGACAGGCTCTAAATTTTAGCTCTTCAACTTGCTAGTTCGATGGCCACGAGCAAGTTAATTAATTTCCCTAAGCTTCAGTTTCTGCATCTGTAAACCTGGCATAATGAAATGCACTGCATGGATATGTCATAGAAATAAAATAAAAAATGAGAGCATGGTAAATAAAAGATGTTAAACATAAGTAGACAGTTAAATTGCTTTATTAATTTTGTTAAATTATTTCTTGTTAGAGATGAAGAAAATTTTATGCTCAAAAATCAGACTGGCTCCACCTAAAATCAAGGGGATTTTTAATGTCTAATTAATATTTGTCTCAAGCCAAACGGAGGATGTAAGGCAATTAAGTATGCTCTGAATTTGGGGGGAAATTTTCATCTAGTAATATCAGGTTAAAAATCAAACTGTATTTTTGTTAATGATGAAAAGAGGGCTGAATAATGCATTCTCAGAACATTCAAATAAGTCTTAGAACTGGTTACTGGATGACAAATATTTATTTTTTAAATTTTACTTTATTTTGTCAATATACAATGTGGTTGATTATTGTGCCAATTACCGAAACCACCCTCCCACCTCCCTGTCACCCCTCTCTCCCAAAAATGTCCTTTCTGTTTGCTTGTCATATCAAATTCAAGGAATTGTAATTGTTGTGTCTTCTTCTCTCCCACCACCAGTTTATTTGTGTATTTATTAATTTATTTTTAGCTCCCACAAATAAGTGAGAACGTGATATTTCTCTTTCAGTGCCTGACTCGTTTCACTTAATATAATTCTCTTTAGGTCCATCCGTGTCATTGCAAATGGCAGTATTTCATTCTTTTTTATAGCAGAGTAGTATTCCATTGTGTAGATATACCACATTTTCCATATCCACTCATCTGATGATGGACATTTGGGCTTGTTCCAGCTCTTAGCTATTGTGAAGAGTGCTGCAATGAACATTGGAAAACAGGTGTACCTTCGACTTGATGATTTCCATTCCTCTGGGTATATTCCCAGCAGTGGGATAGCTGAGTCATATGGTAGAACTATCTGCAACTGTTTGAGGAACCTCCATACCATTTTCCATAGAGGCTGCACCATTTGGCAGTCCCACCAACAATTTATGAGAGTTCCTTTTTCTCTGATACCTCGACAGCATTTATCATTCACAGTCTTTTGGATATTGGCCATCCTAACTGGGGTGAGATGGTATCTCCATATGGTTTTGATTTGCATTTCCCAAATGCTGAGTGATGTTGAGCACTTTTTCATGTGTTTGTTGGCCATTTGTATATCTTCCTTTGAGAAATGCCTATTTAGCTCTTTTGCCAATTTTTTAAAGGGGTTACTTGTTTTTTTTTCTTGTAAAGTTGTTTCAGTTCCTCATATATTCTGGATATTAATCCTTTGTCAGATGTATATTTTGCAATTATTTTCTCCCACTCTGTTGGTTGTCTTTTAATTCTGTTAATTGCTTCTTTGGCTGAGCAAAAGAAGTTTTTAGTTTGATATAATCCCATTCATTTATTTTTCCTTTGATTGCCTGTGCTTATGGGGTTGTATTCATAAAGTCTGTGCCCAGTCCTACTTCCGGAGTTTTTCCTTTATGTTTTCTTTAAGAAGTTTTATTGTTTGGGGGTGTATATTTAATTCTTTAATCCATTTTGAGTTGATTGTAGTATATGGTGAGAGGTATGGGTCTAGTTTCATTCTCCTGCATATTGATATCATTATCCCAGAACCATTTGCTGAAGAGGCAGTCTCTTCCCCAGTATGGCTTGGTGCATTTGTCAAAGATCAGATGGCTGTAGGTGTGTGGGTTGATTTCTGGATTCTCTATTCTATTCCATTGATCAGTGTGTCTGTTTTTATGTCAGTATCGTGCTGTTTTGGTTATTATAGTTTTGTAGTATAGTTTAAAGTCAGGTAGTGTTAGGCCTCCAGCTTTATTTTTTTTGCTCAGAATTGCTTGGGCTATGTGTGGTCTTTTGTTATTCCATATAAATGTCTTGATAGCTTTTTCTATTTCTGATAAAAATGCCATTGGAATTTTGATGGGGTTTGCATTGAATTTGTATCTCACTTTGGGTAGTATGGACATTTTCACAATGTTGATTCTTCCATTCTAAGAGCATGGGATATCTTTCCATCTTCTTGTGTCCTCTTTATTTTCTCTTGGCAGTCATTTGTAGTTCTCATTATAGAGATTTTTCACATCCTTAGTTAATTCTATTCCTTAGTTGTTGTTTTTGTGTGTGTGTGTGAGGGCAGGCTTTCTTGATTTCTCTTTCTGCTTGTTCACTATTGGTGAATAGAAATGCTACTGATTTTTGTGTGTTGATTTTGTATCCTGCTACTGTGCTGAACTCATTTATCACCTCCAAGATTTTTTTTGTAGAGGCTTTAAGCTGTTCGATACATAGGATCCTATCATCTGCAAAAAGGGACAGTTTGACTTCATCTTTCTCAATCTGGATGCCCTTTATTTCCTTCTCTTGCTCTGGCTAGTACTTCCAACACTATGTTGAATAGGAGTGGTGAGAGTGGGCATCACTGTCTAGTTCCTGTTCTTAAGGGAAAAGCTTTCAGCTTTTTACCATTCAGGATGATATTGGCAGTGGGCTTATTGTATATGGCTTTAATTATGTTGAGATACTTTCCGTCTATGCCTAACTTGTGGAGAATCTTTATCCAGAAAGGATGTTAAGTTTTGTCAAATTCTTTTTCAGTGTCAATAGAGATGATCACATGGTTTGTGTCTTTGCTTTTATTAACAAGGTGTATCACATTTATTGACTTGCATATGTTGAACCAACCTTGCATCCCTGGGATGAATAACACTTGATCATGGTGTATAATTTTGCATATGTGTTGCTAGTATTCTGCTGGCTAGTACTTTATTGAGGATTTTTGCATCTATATTCATCAAGGTTATTGGCCTATAGTTTTCTTTTTTTTGTATATGGCTTTAATTATGTTGAGATATTTTCCGTCTATACCTAATTTATAAAGGGTCTTTGTCATGAATGAGTGTTGGATTTTATCAAATGCTTTTTCGGCATCGATAGAGATGATCATATGGTCCTTGTGTTTGATTTTATTAATATGGTGTATCACATTTATTGATTTGCGTATGTTGAATCAACCTTGCTTCCCTGGGATGAATCCCACTTGATCGTGGTGAATGATCTTGCATATGTGTTGTTGTATTCTGTTTGCTAATATTTTATTGAGGATTTTTGCATCTATATTCATCAAGGATATTGGCCTGTAGTTTTCTTTCTTGGTTATATCTTTACCTGGTTTTGGTATCAGGATGATGTTTGCTTCGTAGAATGTGTTTGGAAGCTTTGCTTCTGTTTCAATCTTTTGGAATAGTTTGTAAAGAATCGGTGTCATTTCCTCTTTGAATGTTTGGTAAAATTCTGCTGTGAATCCATCTGGTCCTGGGCTTTTCTTTGTTGGGAGCTTTCTGATTACAGCTTCAATCTCCTTTATTGTTATTGGTCTGTTCAGGTTTTCTACATCTTCTTGGCTCAGTTTTGGTAGCTTGTGTGTGTCCAGAAATATGTCCATTTCCTCAAGATTTTCAAATTTGTTGGCAAATAGTTGTTTATAGTAGTCTCAAATGATTCCTTGTATTTCAGATGTATCAGTTGTAATATCACCTTTTTCATTTCTAATTTTTGTTATTTGAATCTTCTCTCTTCTTTTTTTAGTTAGCCATGCTAATGCTTTGTCAACTTTATCTTTTCAAAAAACCCAACTTTTTGATTCATTGATCTTTAGTATTGTTTTTTAGGTTTCAATTTCATTAAGTTCTGCTCTGATCTTAATGATTTCTTTCCATCTGCTAACTTTGGGATTGGATTGTTTTTGTTTTTCTAGTTCTTTAAGGTGAAGTGTTAGGTTGTTCACTTGCCATCTTTCCATTCTTCTGAAGTAAGCATTTAATGTGATAAATTTCCCCCCTTTACTGCTTTTGCAGTATCCACAGGTTTTGATATGATGTATCATTATTTTCTTTAGATTCAATAAATTTTGTGATTACCTGTTTGATTTCTTCTTGGATCCATATATAATTAAGTAGAATGCTGTTTAATTTCCATTTGTTTGTATAGTATCCAGAATTTCATTTGTTATTGAATTCTAATTTTAATCCATTGTGGTCTGAAAAACTACATGGGATAATTCCAATTTTTTTGAATTTGTTGAGACTTGATTTGTGACCTAACTTGTGATCTATCCTGGAGAGTGATCCATGTGCTGATGATAAGAATGAATATTCTGAGGTTGTTGGATAGAATGTTCTGTAGATACCTGCCAAGTCCAATTGGTCTAGAGTATTTTTTAGATCTTGTGTTTCTCTGCCTATTCATTGCATAGATGATCTGTCCAATATTGACAGTGGGGTGTTCATTTCCCCTGCTATTATGGTATTAGTGTTTATTTCCTTCTTTAGATCTAATAGAGTTTGCTTTATAAATCTGGCTGCTCTGATATTGGGTGCGTATATATTTATGATTGTTGTGTCTTCTTGATGGATCAAACCTTTTATTGTTATGTAGTGTCCCTCATTATTTCTTTTTATGGTTTTTAATTTAAAGTCTATTTTATCAGATATAAGAATAGCTACTCCAGCCCATTTTTCATTTCTGTTTTCATGGTAAATCTTTTTCCATCCTTCACTCTTAGTCTATGTGAGTCTTTATAGGTGAAGTAGATCTCTTGAAGGCAGCATATAGTTGGGTTCTCCTTTTTAATCCAGTCAGCCAATCTGTGTCTTTTGATTGGGGAATTTAATCCTTTTGCATTAAGAGTTGTTATTGAAAGGTGTTGATTTACTCCTAGCATTTTATTGATTTTTGTTTGGATGTCTTAAGTGTCTTTAGGGTCTTTCTTTCTGATTTACTGTTTGTTTTCAATGGCTTCTTGTTTAATAGGATCTGGATCTTGAGAGTTATTACCCTTTGGTGGTGTGCTTTCTTGATTTTTCATATTTCTGGTATCTTTCCTTTGATGTTTNGATTGTTTTTGTTTTTCTAGTTCTTTAAGGTGAAGTGTTAGGTTGTTCACTTGCCATCTTTCCATTCTTCTGAAGTAAGCATTTAATGTGATAAATTTCCCCCCTTTACTGCTTTTGCAGTATCCACAGGTTTTGATATGATGTATCATTATTTTCTTTAGATTCAATAAATTTTGTGATTACCTGTTTGATTTCTTCTTGGATCCATATATAATTAAGTAGAATGCTGTTTAATTTCCATTTGTTTGTATAGTATCCAGAATTTCATTTGTTATTGAATTCTAATTTTAATCCATTGTGGTCTGAAAAACTACATGGGATAATTCCAATTTTTTTGAATTTGTTGAGACTTGATTTGTGACCTAACTTGTGATCTATCCTGGAGAGTGATCCATGTGCTGATGATAAGAATGAATATTCTGAGGTTGTTGGATAGAATGTTCTGTAGATACCTGCCAAGTCCAATTGGTCTAGAGTATTTTTTAGATCTTGTGTTTCTCTGCCTATTCATTGCATAGATGATCTGTCCAATATTGACAGTGGGGTGTTCATTTCCCCTGCTATTATGGTATTAGTGTTTATTTCCTTCTTTAGATCTAATAGAGTTTGCTTTATAAATCTGGCTGCTCTGATATTGGGTGCGTATATATTTATGATTGTTGTGTCTTCTTGATGGATCAAACCTTTTATTGTTATGTAGTGTCCCTCATTATTTCTTTTTATGGTTTTTAATTTAAAGTCTATTTTATCAGATATAAGAATAGCTACTCCAGCCCATTTTTCATTTCTGTTTTCATGGTAAATCTTTTTCCATCCTTCACTCTTAGTCTATGTGAGTCTTTATAGGTGAAGTAGATCTCTTGAAGGCAGCATATAGTTGGGTTCTCCTTTTTAATCCAGTCAGCCAATCTGTGTCTTTTGATTGGGGAATTTAATCCTTTTTCATTGAGTTGTTATTGAAAGGTGTTGATTTACTCCTAGCATTTTATTGATTTTTGTTTGGATGTCTTAAGTGTCTTTAGGGTCTTTCTTTCTGATTTACTGTTTGTTTTCAATGGCTTCTTGTTTAATAGGATCTGGATCTTGAGAGTTATTACCCTTTGGTGGTGTGCTTTCTTGATTTTTCATATTTCTGGTATCTTTCCTTTGATGTTTAGTCATTGTGGCAGGTGATTTCTCAGTCCACTGGTTTGACACTATTGTCTGGCTAGGATGCTGCTGGGGCTGCCAATTTGGTATGGCTGCCTCAGTGTCTGCTTGGTTGCCCAGTAATACCTTGGGTGTGTCGACACCTCAGGTCTTGGGCCTCTTTGGGGAGGTGCCTCTCTCAGCATGCACTCGGCTGGGCTGGGGATGGAGTTGGGCAGCAGCAGTGAGGCCTACCTGCTGGGTCACGCACTGGCACTGCAGGGTGTGTGGTCTCCGTGGAACTTCTGCTTCTCTGGCTGGGTGCCTCTCTGATATACATGCACTAGGCTGGGCTGGGGATGGAGTCACATGGCGGCAGCGAGGCCTACCTGCTGGGTTGCATGCTGGCACTACAGGGCAGGGCGTGTGGTCTCTGTGGGACTTCTGCTTCTCTGGCTGGGAATGAGTAATATTTTTTAGCAAGATAATTGACACAATTTGTGGAATGTCATGTAGAAACAGATAGTATGTTTGTTTGGATGAATATAATCTGTGTAGACTCAAATGAATTACTCTTCAGATTTAAAATCTAACCTATAAAATATAATATTAAATTTTAAATTCAACGTTTTTGTGATTGCTTTCCTACTTCAAAACTATACTTGCTTTTAGGATATTTGCAAGATTAATTTTTTTTAAATGGATTTCTTTTCCTAGACAAATCAACCAATTGGTCTCTGAAGATAAATTTCCACATGGTTGGGTGAGTTCATTTTTCTGAACTTTTCTAGTCTGGAATGCAATTGTGCCTTGTAACTCTGGAGAACTAAATGAAAGGCTTTGTAGTCTTTAGGAATCAGAATGTGAATTTGTTTCAAGCCTGATCTACTTACTTATGTTCTTAGAAATTCAGCATATTCACAGATGGATATTATGTAGCCAGCATTTTGTGGTGCTCTAACATGCAATATATATAACAAACTGCCAGCTAGGCTATAATATGTTTAAGAGTTTTAATTGCTGTGTACTTCAAACATTTCTTACATTGTGCCATCTGGCACATAGAAACTTTAATGAATTTTTAAACTTAATGGGATATGCTCTGCATTAGGAATGCCTGAAAATTAGTCACTAACCACTGGCAAATGACAGATTTATCAACAGAAACCTCACAAAATTGCAGTGGTGTTGCTTTGTGCCATTAAGGCACCAATACATTGTTAAGTGGTAGTAAAAGTTGCTCAAACAATTGCCAGAGTAAAAATAATTGATAAATACAGTAGCTTTCCTTGCTATTTAAATAAACTGCATCTGTAATATCATGACTATGTTTTTTCCCTTTGAAAGCAATTTTATAGAAGTATTTTTGATATTAAATAGAATATTTAACTTAAATTTTAAACAAATTTTGGAGGTGTTGGAAAACAGACTGATAATGTTTTCAAATGTTCTTATTTTATTGAAAAGTTTCTGAGTCTGTCACTCAAAGAAAATCTCTTTTTATTAGTCTTCCATTTCTATTATAATTGTATTTTAAGTACCTTAAATCTGACAATAATATAAAATGACTAGCTACCAGAACATCATTTCAAAAGAGTATAATCAGCTGGGCTCTTCTTTCCTAGTAATGTTTGGCTGTATGTTTTGGTTTTTCTCCTTCTATGAAGGAACTAAAGAATAGATTCCCTGTAGTTCTGTCAAAAAGCAAAATAGAAAGAATCAGCCATGAACGCAATCAGTAAACAAAAATCCATTCAACAGGACAAAAACCAGATGAAACAGTTCAACAATCTTTTGGGTAAATTGGGGAAAATTCCCTTAAAAATAGAACATACCTCAGAAAATGACTGAAGGTACTATCACAAATAGTTTTTAGAAAAATAAACGAACATTTATAAAGTATTAAAAATCATGATAAAATCAACTTCAAATCATCTTTCCATTCCTTATAAAAATATCCCATGTAGCAAATCACTAAAATGCTCATGATTACACATAAATATAATTTACAAGATTTTGTTGGTTAAGCATGCTTATGAGATATGTTTTAGTCTTCAGCTGTGTCATGCAAATATATATATTATGTGCATAGATATTCACTATTGCTTTGCTATATGAATTTTAAAACTTGAAGGATCTCAAATAATTCATATTCAGCTAAATAAATCCACTAAATATTTTATGAGAATTGCTATGGGCCAAATGTATCCCCCAAATGTTCATGTATTGGAAAATGAATCTCCATTGAAACAGTGTTAAGAGGGTTGGGGATTCAATTATAATATTTGAAAGGTGAGGCCTTTAAGAGGTGATTAGATTGTGTGGACTGTGGGCTGGTGAATGGATTGATCCATTCATAGAGTAGTGAGCATGATTCTAATAGCTTTAAAAGGAGAGAGAGTGAAAATGTTAGCTCTCTTGTTCAGCCCATTCTTGCCATGTGACAATCTGATCACCCCAGGACACTGTAGACTATCTCCAAGAATCAGGCCCTCACCAGATGTGTTCTCAGTCTCCAAAACTGTAAATAATTTTTGTTTCTTCATAAATTACCCAGTTTCAGGTATGTTGCTGTAAGCAACAGACACAGACTAATATAAGAATGAAAACAGGTTTCCATAAAAAATCATTCACAAATTACTTTCCTATCAATTCTCACCTTTCCCCCCAAACAGCATCCCTCCTGATGTAGAAGTGGTCAGAAGGTGGCAGAGAGAGAAACTGCCCTGGTGGATGCCAATCCTCGCCAGGCTTTTTCTTAGTACTACAGGCACATGCACACATCTCCAGCCAGGATAAATGGTCTTGTGAGAGTGGGCAAAACTGTCTCACAACAAAGAGAATTTAGGCAGAATCAAGGTGCACAGATAGGAATAAAAGACTTTTGGTAACATGAGGGGTCAGAGCAGAGGAAAGTGTGAAGAAAAGGAGACAATCAAACAAAAGCACTCCTTACCCTAGCCTCTCCTAGAGCCCTTTTCTTCATTTTCTCTGAAGTGCTGGTGCTCTACTAATGTCTTGTCAACCCACTTACTGCCTCCTCTCAACTCCTGACTGGCTTTCTGCAGTTGTGCACTATCTGGTTTTCCTAACCTCAGCTGCTTCCAGTGACTTGTAAGGTTGCCAGCAACAGAGAAATTACACAGGTTCTCTTCTCTTCCTCTGCTCCCAATGTGCCTATTATTTAGTCAGTACAAAGTAGTTGCATATGTAATTGTTCTTTAATTGTTTCATGTGCTGTTAGACTGACTGCCTCAGTAAGGTCTTAGGCTACTCGAGGGAAGGGATCCTCTTATTTTTTATGGTTTACAACACTTACCTCAAAATGCACTCTCAGTAAATATTGGGATATTGGTAACACTTTCATTGACAGCTCATGTTTTTTTCTATTTTTGTGGCATTTTTTCTGTAAAATGTAGTTTCTAGTTAAACAGAGGATGTTTTAAGGTAGAAAAAGATAGTTTACAGTATCTCAAACTGAACAGTGACATCAATCTAAAAATATGTACGGAAATAATAAAAGATAAGAAAATTTTACTACACAATGAATTAATTATCTTACAAGTGTAAACGAACATGTATATGAAAGATGGAGTTTCAAAGATTGAAGTAAGGCATAAGCATTGTTAACAAAGCAGTATATTTCAGGTTAGCTTCTGCCACTTCCATCTACGGATGTTTGGCCAACTGGGAAGGAGGGGAGTCCTCCTGGGGGCAGTCTTCCTGGCTATCACAGAGGCGTGGCTCGGTTTGTAACTTGCTATGGTGTTTCTCACTTGTGTTTAGAGGACTCCACTCCATCCTATCCGTATTGTATTGCTTTTCTGGGCCACACACCTGTATGCCTTGACCTCTAAGATGCTTACAGTGCTCTGTGATAAATGGTCACCTGCTGCTCTTTCATAGTCCATGTTTTCCAGGGTGCTGGCACAGAGGAGACAGGACCAGAGGATAACCTGAGTGATTATCTATCTAGCTGTCTGCTGTAACCATTATTTCTGTGATAATTTCTATATCTTGAGCACCTTCCCTGTTTTTCCTTAACTTTTTCTCTAATCGTTGCATATCCTGTGAGTTGAATGGGGTGCTCATGAATCCTAATCCTGTGGACATTAGGGTGCAGCCAACAGACCACATATTTTTGATTATTTTCCTTCCCACTGTTCCATTAAATTATCTTACAAATATACTGCTGAGGGATTACCTTGCTAAACCTGCAAATATGATCAGCCAACTCTGAATTTGCAGTATTGGTTTTGAAGTCCTTATATAATAAACATTAAAATACATGCCTTCCTAAACTGCCTTTTGCATGATGGAATTCTCTTTCCTACATGCCATTTAAAGATTCATTTGAGCTATTGTGTGGTGACACTGCCTGCTGATGGGGACACTGGGACCATTGAGGCACGGAAGCAAATTCTGTTAAGAGTTGTTGCTAAGGCTGTGCATATGTCCCTGCAGTAAATGTGGGGATCTCAGTTCCTTTTCTGTTCTACAACTGCATATTTTAAAATTCCCTATCACCCAAGGCTGTTACAAATGTCATTCAAATATATACATATATATCTTTTTTCCCAATGAAGATTAAATCAGATGAACAATTTCATTAAAACACCACCAAGGCTGCGTACTTAGCTTTACCATTTTGACTATTGCCATGTTTATCTAAGCAGAAGAATGGTCGGTTCAGGTCAAAGTTCTGAGTAGAATTTACCGAAATACTTATACATAATTTTCTTTTTTAAAAAATTAAAGGTTTATATTGCAGAAATATTGAGGGATTGTTGGAATAAATCCGCATGGGGACTTTGGATTTGGAAGTGTCATCTTGTCAGAATTTGTGTTAATGGAGCTTAAAC
>NW_007727732.1:69127-71081 GCF_000696425.1 Galeopterus variegatus | reverse complement strand
TACCTGAAACTGGGTAATTTATAAAGGAATGAAATTTATTTCTTACAGTTTCAGAGGTTGGGAAGTCCAAAGTCCAGGGAACACATCTGTTAAGGGCCTTCATTTGGGTGGGAACTATGTATAGGGTCCTGTGGTGACCAGGTTATCTCATCACAAGAATGGGCTGAGCAAGAGAGAGCTAATCTTCCCACTTGCTCTCCTTATAAAGCCATCAGAATCACACCCATTACTTCATGAATGGATCAATCCACTCATGAGGGCACAGTCCTCACAATCTAGTTACCCCTTAAAGGCCCCATCTGTCAAATACTATACTCTGATTTCCCACCCTCTTAGCACTGTTGTGATTGAGGTCAAGCTTCAGTGAATTTTGGGAGGACATTCAATTCACACCACCCCCTAAGAGAAGAATACTAGTGGTAACTTTGGAATTTTGCAGTCCAGCACACCTTAGTTCTAAACTCTTCTCCCCTCCCCTTCCATGCCAGGATTCTGAGGTTTCCTTCAGAGAACTCAAGTGGTTAGAACCAAAGGTTCTAGAGCTCTCACTCAGGTCAGAAATCTCACTATTGTGGCCATGCTCCTTGTGGCAATAGGAATTGAGGTGGTGTGCAAAGCAGGGCTCTGCTGTCTAATGCTACGGTCTGCAGTCAGCAGGGAAAAACAAAACAAAACAACAAAAATCTCTATTTTTCAGAAAGCAAGTACAGCCACATGTATAGGTTCAAATTTTTTGGTGGAATCCAACCACCACCTTGAAGTTGGTGGAGAGGAAGGAGACTGTAGAGGAGGAAATATCTAGGTCTGATTCCCCAGGCCCTGTGGCTGGCTAGGTTCTAGGGGCTGTGCCTCGAAGCCCCCAATCATATGTAAAAATGCTTTTGTCTGTACTCATGGTTTTAGGTTCCGGAAACAAAAAATGCTTTTATAAAATAATTTATAAAGGAATGAAATTTTAAAAACAGATATTTTAATATATATTTAGCACTCTGGTCATAATATATGACAGCTTTTTATTGTATTTTGAGTTTGGCATATCTCAGTAGAACATATTTTACATAATAGGTGGGTGTTCTCTGCAAAATTCTTCCTTCTTAAAGAAGGGATACAATTATAAAGTATGCAATAAGCATATAGATTTCCTTGGCATTAGCTTAAATTCCCACTGTATTTTCTTTGGAAGTAACTAATGTGCATTCTATTTATATTTCTGAAAACAATAATACATACTGAAACCAACCTGTATCAGCCAATAGTGCTCACGGTACACTAATATCATGGAATATTCCTCACTGCTAAAAAGAAATGAACGATAGAGAATGAAATGACATGAAACATTTCATATTTATTAATAAGTGAAAGGAGCCATTCTGAAAAGCCTACATACTGCATTATTCCAACTACATAAAAATTCTGGAAAAGGTGAATCTATGGAGGCAGTGAAAAGATCAATGGTGCCCAGCAGTTAGGAGGGAGGCCGGGATAAATTGGTGGAGCACAGAGGACTTTTAGGGCAATGAAACTACTCTTTCAAATGCTATAGTGGTGGATATGTGTTTGTCAACACACTACAAATGTGTCACACCAAGAGTGAACCCCAAGGTAAACTTTGGATTCTGACTGATAATGATGTGTCAGTGTAGGTTCATGGACTGTAACAAAGGTGTGGCTCTGGTGGGGGATGCTGACAGTGGGGAAGGCTGTGCACCTGTGGGGTCAGGGAGTATATGGAAACTCCTTGTAATTTCCAATTGATTTTCCTATGAACCTAAAATTGCTCTAAAAAGTTTTTTTAAATAGAGTAAAGTATTATTTTCTGTTTATGTAAATGATATACTGAGTCCAAAATAACTCATAAGTGTAGTTTTTAATGCATATTTTAAAATCATTGATATTGTGCTTATATAGAGAGAATTCATAAAATTTTATATATAATTTGGAAGTCTATTTGCTC
>NW_007727732.1:58132-68793 GCF_000696425.1 Galeopterus variegatus | reverse complement strand
AGAGTAAAGTATTATTTTCTGTTTATGTAAATGATATACTGAGTCCAAAATAACTCATAAGCATAGTTTTTAATGCATATTTTAAAATCATTGATATTGTGCTTATATAGAGAGAATTCATAAAATTTTATATATAATTTGGAAGTCTATTTGCTCTTTTTCTTGCCTAAGTAATTTCATGTTATTAAAAACTCTGTAAGTATTCTGATTATATAATTTTTATAAGTAATCCTTCTAATACTCAAATATTCAAAAGTATTAATATACAAATATTTTATATAATCCTTTCATAAGATATTTGGAATATTTCTAATATTGATTATTATACTAATGCTGCATTAGCATTTTCTATAAGTCCAGTTGCTTCATTATAATACATACTGATAAGTGAAATGGCAAAGTGATAGGCTATTAACATTTTAAACTTTGGTTGGGGGCCGGCCTGTGGCTCACTCGGTAGAGTGCAGTGCTGATAACACCAAGGGCACGGGTTCGGATCCCATATAGGGATGGCCGGTTTGCTCACTGGGTGAGCGTGGTGCTGACAACACCAAGTCAAGGGTTGTTTTAAAAAAAAAAAAAAAAAAAAAAAAAAAAACTTTGGTTGAACACTGTGAAATACTTTCCAAAAACTTTAAGTCAAATGTTACTGTTACTAGGAGCATGTGAGAATGCCTTTCACATTCCATCTTCTTCATTGAAACTGATCATTTTAAATTTCTGATGAGTAACCATCGACCATTCTAATATATTTTTTAAAGGTACCTTCCCATCTCCTCTTCTTTATCCAGAAGAATAAAAATTTGTTTAAATACGGATGGTTGAAAGTTTGCCTAAGGGCTGTTTTCACAATGCATCTATAGTTTCACTTCACTAGTAGGTTTTGACATAAACCCTTTAGTGACATAATCAACCAGATGTGTATAATTGTTTTCAGAACACAATGTGTGAATAATGATCAGTCTTTTTACTTAAGTTTTGTGCAAATTTGCACAGTGGATTTAGTTTGAATAATTCTGGATTCCTCTCTCTTTTTTTTTTTTTTTCCTTTTTGTCTTTTTCCGTGTCCGGCAACGGATCGCAACCCTCAGTGTTGCCCCCGTACCGGACCGGGACCGGCAACGGGATCACAACCCTCGGTGTTGCTCCCGCGCCTCGCTCAGCCAGTGAGCGGGAACCGTTCTGTATGTGGGATCCAAACCCTTGGTGGGAGCGCCACCACACTCCCAAGCGGTGCACTATAGCAGTGCGCCACCGGGCCAGCCCCCTGGATTCCTCTCTTAAATTCCAGTTTCTCAGATCATGTCCTGGGTAATCTGGTGATACTTTCCTATGGTAAACAGGATTGATACGATCCTCAGTGACTAATTACTATTAGTAAGGGAATGCTTGCTCCTAAATACTTTCACAAACTTCTAGTGATGAGAAGGGATTCCTCTCTTAAATTCCAGTTTCTCAGATCATGTCCTGGGTAATCTGGTGATACTTTCCCATGGTAAACAGGATTGATACGATCCTCAGTGACTAATTACTATTAGTAAGGGAATGCTTGCTCCTAAATATTTTCAAAAACTTCTAGTGATGAGAATAAGCTTCTCCCTACCTCCCCCCCAAAAATCACACTACATATTTTTGACAGGCTATTAGAACCATCAGTCACGTGATCTTTGACATCTTGGCGAAGTCTCAGTTCTCCTGGAAAGTTTGTCAAAGGGCATCTTGCAGAAAGGCTGTAGGCTCATGAATATTTATTAATACTGTTGTAAATTTGGCAACATCCTTAGGCTTCTTGCCCTTAACGTTCTAGATTTGATGTACTATGTGAACTAAATTATGATATGAATGATCAGGACAGCTTATATCAAGTGATGTGATTAATATGACATTTTCTGAAGTCCAATATATTATATTGTATATATATATTACTTTTTGAAGATAATTCTTGCTTTGGCAAAATAGCTCTAATCTGAAAAAGCTACTTTAGTGTCACTTTTTGAAGCCATGTTTGAGATTATTTTGCTTGTAATCTGCAGTTATTTTGAAGAATGTGCATTAGAGCTGACAAGTTATATGCACTTAGGTATAATAGGCATTAGTATCAGGGTTTGCTACTTTAATATGTGGTTCGTTGAATATATTTTATATTTGTCAAACACTGCCTTTATTACTACTTCTGTTCTAGGTGTGGAATTACCAGTGTGGAAGCTTGACTATGGCTCCTTCTCACAGAGGTTCTGGTTATAGAAACACAAAATTTGAAGACCTGTGGTGACTACTAAAAGAAGGAAGTACAGAGGGAGAGGAAAGCATGCACAAGGGAAAAGTATCTAGTTTGGTGGATGGAAAATGTGTTTTGGAAAAAGTAGCATTTAAACTGAGTTTGGAAGGCAGCATAGGATGTAGCCAAAAGATTTGTAGAGCAAAGAGGAAACAATATAATGAAATGAAAACCATAAAGTAGGAAAGAATGGTATATTAAAGGAACTAGAAAAAAAAACTCACTATCGCTGGAGCATGGACAGTGAATGTTAAATCTGGAAATGTAGACTAAAGCTCTGTTGTAGAGGGATACACCTGTGAAACATTTTGAACTTTACCTCAAAGGACATGATTGGAAAGTTTTAAGCAGCAAAGTTACATAATAAAATTTGTGTTTTAAAAATATTTGTTGTGTGCAGTGAAGAAAAAGAATGGGAAGGAAGAAGGCATAAATGTACGGAAACCTGGTAGAGGTAATGGTGGTGGGCGAGACATACTATCTCCGTGGATTGATTAATCTAGTGTATAAACAATGGCAAATTGGAAAACAAACTATTTTTGAGAGATATTTAGGACAGAAAATCAGCAGAGCTTAGGAATTAGATCTATTTGGAGCTAGAGGAAATATATTTTGAGTTAGTGGATGTGAGAGCAGGTATTAGGGTTAGGATCGGAACTTGAGCATGTTGAGGGCATGTTGAGCCTGTGGATAGTGAAGTGAAGACAGGATTTAGGCAGGTGAGTAGATAGTCTGACATGCACAAGACAGTGCTGGGCTTGAAATTATGATTGGCAGTCATTAAAATGTAGATGATGAAACCGTAGGAATAGAGGAGAATACCAATGGAAAAGGTCTAAAGGGTAGGGGCAAAGGCATTGAAAGTAAATATCCAAATTCAAATGTCTGGTAAAGATTGCTGACCTTAAGGTTGCCCTCAGCCTGACTAAACTCTAGACAAGCTTCTTCCTGACTCTAGGCTCTTGACATCTTTATTTTCTTTTTTTAGACCATTTACTTTCGAAAACTTATAACAGTAATTTTTTCTCTGTTCCTTTGAGCTGTAAATGTTTTCAAAAGTCTCTTGCCAGTTTTACACTCCAGGAGTCTCAAGGACGTGGGAGCCACCCCTTTGAAATGGAATCATCAAGGAAGGGAGTTCCTTCATCTCCCAGTGTCTGTGGGAGGGTAGGAGCCTAATTTGAGAGGACACTTTGCTTCAAGTTGTAAAATACCTCCTGTCATAGAGATGTGAGAGAGTTTACTTTTCCTTTGGGTAGAGTCCCTTGACTGAGAATGATCAGTGTTACACATAGGAAGAAAACCAGGATATTAGAGCATCTTGGAAACCAGGGAAAGATAATGGATCAACGAGGAAGGAATGCCTATCAGTGTCAAAAATCGCTAAAACATCAGGAAAGATTAGAACTAAAAAAAAAGTTGTATTAAACGTCATCTCATCCATAAATAAACATACTGAAATTGAAGTGTGTAGAGTGTGTGGGTGGAACCCAGTTGGCATGGGTTGGGGAATAAGTGGAAAGTAAAGAAATGGAGATTGTAATCATAGACAAGGATAAGATGCACTGTCTCTTCATTTGAGGTCTTTGTTGAATCATCGTAAATGCGCACAGTTAGGAGAGCCCACTGAGGAGATTAATATCTACTACACTTCACTTTTATAGCATACCATCTTAACAAATCCTTATAAAAATTTCCACAAATGCATTGTTGACTTCATCTGAGAAATTTAAAGACCTGTAGTATTGTTCCAGAGATGTGTTCTTTTACTAATTTTACAGGTTCATAAAATATCGTTAGTTCTATGTGAACTTGAAGGTTATGAGAAACCTCATTAGAACACGAACTTGGGTTAAAGCTAATCAGAAGCATATTAGGATTCCGTTCAGGTCACTTGTTTTGTTTCTTTAAAGATGAATTGAAAACTTCTCAGTACAACGTATTTGAAAGCTAGTTTACTGACATAACTTGCTTCCATATGTCCTCACTCAGCCATTTCATGCCATGATTCTGCTCAAAGTCTGAGATGAAAGTTTCATTTCACTGCTTACTAGTAATATTTCAGAATGTATTTCTATGACATCATTTGATTAGAATTATTTTAAAACAGGGATTATCCACTCTTATTGGGAAAGAATGCTATAATGGGAAGCTGTAAATACCCAATAAGTGAATAGGCATTAAAATTGTCATTCATGGGACTGTGAAATTCTCTGTACTGATGTAGCATAAATCAGTGTATTGCACAATTATAGGGATCCACAAGGAAAAGAGCTCCCTTCTATGCATATGGTCAGCATAAACTAGGCTTATGCTTGGTGAGGTTTTATTCTCTTGGGCATTTCATTTCATTCATAGGATAATAGTCAGTTTCACATGCTAACAAGGTATTATTTTTATGATGGTGAGAAGATGCAAACAAGACTAGAAAAGAAACTCTAGGGCATTCTAAAGTAGTAGGAGAAGGGTCTATTTTGATGCCAAGTTCAACTCATGAACTATGCAGGCCTAATGTTCTGATAATGTGGAATTGCAGTTTGCAATGATTGCTCCGATTGCAGGACAAATAAAAGTGAGCTTCCTTTTTTCTAATGCAAAGTCAGTGGGAAGTATTTACAACACTGTGTAGATATAAAACTGTGTGATTTACTGCACTCATTGACCTGGCCATGATCCACTGGAGAAGTAGTAACTAGCAGTCTAGAACTAGCAAACTACTCTTTCATATACAACTCCAAATTCTTCCCCTGTATGAATCCATTCCTTGCCTGCAGCACACTCCAAAGCAAGTTTCTCCCCAGTTCTTCCCCCATGGTCGAGGCAAAGAGTTCCCAATTGCTTTTTATTTTATTTGCATGAGATTTCATATGCTATTAGCATGAAAATTCTATTACTGGGACCACAGGAAATGGAGTTCACGAGGCAAAGAGTTCCCAATTGCTTTTTATTTTATTTGCATGAGATTTCATATGCTATTAGCGTGAAAATTCTATTACTGGGACCACAGGAAATGGAGTTCGCCCAATTTTAGTCTTATTAGAAACCTTGAACCTACTTAGCCAGATGCCTGCTGCTTCCTCTCTTCCTCTTCTCGTGATCAGAAAGAGTCATAAGCATTTCACAATGTGGCCTGATTTTTGTCCTTGTTTTCATATATCCTTGGAATCTGGTTAATCTGTAAAGTTTTTCTTGGATTTACTACTTTAATTCAAAAAGATGATAACTTTCTTCTATCCACATGGTTATTGTAACACCATAACTCCAATCTCTTTTGTGCTTATGCTCCTCTAAGGGATCCACAGTGAGATTTGATTCTTTTAAATTTACTACATAATTTCATTTATTTTTAAAAGTAAATGTTTTGTTTTCTTTTTGCTATACAGTAGAATTCCCCTTTAATTAAGATTGCCCACCAACATTTGTCATTCCTCTTTCTAAGTGTTTATATCTCCATTTCTCCCTAAAATAAGCACATTTATTATTTCATTGTTAATGTTCCCTTTCTTCTTCTTCTTTTTTTTAAAATTTTTTTCCTTTGTTACACATTAACACTATCAAAGGATAATGATTCCTCATGTGTTGGGATCAGCCTCAGCACCACTCCAGACCTGCCTAGCTGCTCCTGCCCCTCAGGCCTCAGCCATTTCCCTTGCTTCTGGACTTGAATGGATCTGTTTCCAATGGTCACAAAGCCATAAGGGCCATCTCCTTTGCCTCAACTCTTACCACCTGAACTGTCTCAGTCTCCCCAAGTGTGCAGCCTGGCTATAGCAACTCCTCCATCATGCAACCCAGGCAAGGTTCCCAACAATTCCAGCAGTGTCTAATGAGACTACAGTTCTGAAGACTTTGGCTTCCCAGGCATTTGGGTGGAAGGAAATACAGTCCAGATAAACTAGGGGTTAATAACTCATGGGATTGGATTTGGCCACCCTGTCCTTTCTTCCCGCAATGTTCTGATGATCTTCTCTGAGACATCACTTCCACAGAGACCTCCACATGACAGGTTACTTCTCAACTATCCAGGTTTCCTTGAGAAGCTATGGTTAGCAAATTACTGGAACACCTTGTGTTTCCTGTCTTTTCTTTCTTACTTCACTCCTTTAGGACTGTACCTCTCACCATTAGCCAGAAAACTTGAGTCAGACACTGTTTTCTAGGCTCGACCACCACTTTTATTATGATTCTCCTCATTAGGCTGCTGTTACACAAACTTTTCACAGCCTCAATTTCTCTTCTAAAGAGTGGCATTCTCTTAACTGAACCCTACTTCTACATCCAGAAATAATGCCATTTCAATTGCTTAGACAGTTTTAACCAATTATTTCATTGTTTTTTATTCTAGGTACTGCTATGTGTATGAAACCCTGTAATTTCTATACATCGCTATTTATAATTTTTCACTGCTCTTGTAATGAATACCAGAATATTATATAATTTCCCTGTATGCCACAATCATGCATTTCTTCCACAGCATGCCACTCTAATTTACCTTATAGACCGAAAGTCTTCCATAATGTATTTTGCATGGTCCACAATTTTGAGTGAAACCAGAACAGTTTCTCAGGGTCTCTTCTGTACTCCCCAGTATGGTCATACACTGCATAATGATGCTTCAGTCAGTGATGGACCGCATCTACTACACTGGTCCCATAAGATTATAATGGAGCCGAAAAATTCCTACTGCCTAGTGACATTGCTGCCATGGTAATGTCACAGTGCAATGCATTACTCACATGTTTGTAGTTATGCTGTGTAAACAAGCCCACTGCACTGCCAGTAGTATAAAAAGCATTGCACACACAATTATGTACAGTACATAATACTTGATAATGATAATAAATGATAATGTTAATGGTTTTTGTATCTACTATACTATACCTTTTATCATTGTTTTAGAGTCTACTCCTTCTAGTTATAAAAATAAAAGTTTACTAGAAAACAGTATGCTGTTTTATGCCTGAAGCAGCCTCATAAATCTTGTATTTGCTATGTCTCTTGTTTGCATTATTCTCTCTTGTGCTTGATTTACTCTCCCATTATTTTTTTCATCATGGCCCCTAGATGTACAAAATCCACTAGTAATGTTGTCAGTTAGAAGCCATGTCAAGTGGTTGAGCTGAAAACAGAACTAAAAATGACTAAGGACTATGAAGGTGGAAAATCAGTGATGGTTATAGCTGACTTGTCAGGCATTTTTAGTAATGTTGTCAGTTAGAAGCCATGTCAAGTGGTTGAGCTGAAAACAGAACTAAAAATGATTAAGGACTATGAAGGTGGAAAATCAGTGATGGTTATAGCTGACTTGTCAGGCATTTCGCCATAGCTATCGTGTGGGAGAACAAGAACAAAATGATGAAAACTGGTAAAAGATCTGCTTTGTTGATGGCAATGAGATTAATAAAAATTCAAGAAGGGCCAGTATCAGATATGAAGAAACTTCTGATGACCTGAATTGAAGACCAGAAACAGAAGGATATCCCTCTCAACACCATGACAATCACAGCCAAAGCAAAAAGTTTGTAATATTGAAAGGAAAAGCTGAACCTCACTATGATGTTGAATTCACTGCTAACTCTGGGTGGTTTAAAGGATTTAAGAGCAGTCATTGATTACATAATATAGAAGTGAGTGGTGAGTCTATGAGTGCTGATGGAAGGCAGCTGGAAAATTACAGGAAACTCTAGATAACCCAACAGTGGAGGAAAATTACTTGCCAGAGCAAATCTTCAATATGGGTGAAACCTCTCTATTTTGCAAACAGAGGCCTAGAAGGACTTTCATCCATAAGAAAGCCAAACCAATGCCAGATCAAAAGGCTTCTATGTATTTATTTATTATTATTACTTTTTACATTCTAAGATGTTGTTGTGGAGCAATTGGGGGGAGAACGAAGGGAAAATGGGAGGGGAATAGGGTGGAAGGAGGAGGAAAAAGGGTTCACAGTCCAGGCCTGTGGCACCCTCATCATTCTGGCAGAGGAGCCCGGGGGCTTCTAGTGGTGACTTGGTCATGGCTAGGCTGGATTCGGACTTCAGGGGTGTATAGCAGAGGCCCTTGGCTCCCCCCCCAACCATGAAAGCCATGGGTGCTCCTGGCAGTGGCTTGGTGATTGTCACTGGGCTGAGAGTGGACATCAGGAGGCATTACTGAGGCTCTCGGCCCCTCATCCTCCCAGCTCAGGAGCCCAAGGCACTCCCAGCAGCAGCTAGGTAGTCTTTGCTGGGCTGGATGTGGATGTCAGGGATGTGTGGCTGAGGTCCTCATCCCCTCTCCACCCCAACTTGGGAGCCTAGGGAGTTTCTGGCAGTGGCTCCGTGATTATCGCTGGGCTGGTTGCAGATGTTGGGGGCAGGGCATGGCTGAGGCCCTTGAATTTATAGTTCTCCACTTCTTTTTTTATTCTACTCCTTTTGGCCTAACCACCCTAGAATTGGATCCAAATTATACAGTTTCAGGAAGTACTTATCACTGAGTATTACTAGAGCAACAACTATCTAAAAAGTAAAATAATCTCCATACCCTGGAGCATGATATCTAAAACAAAGACCCAAAGCTTTCATAAGACACAGCAACTGAAAGTAAAATAAAGACAAATATGATTTTTAAAAGTTTGGTTTAATATCTTCTTGTATCCTTTTTTATTTGGGTTGCAAGCAATAACTGACTTTTTATCATTTATTACTTTAGTAGTGCCATTTATTTTTTTACGTTTTTGTATGCACTTTTAAGTCTTTAATTGCAAGATCACAAAGGTCCTTGTATATTCTTCCTACTATGGTGTTGCTCTATCTCAATTCCCTAGAGTAATAGATTCAGTAATACCCACCTGAATTAATACCCAGAATCGCCAAAGTCAGATACAAAAGAACAAATGTGAAATTTACAACTCAAAAAAGTAGTACACACTAGCTTCTGTGAATCTATGCAAACTCCCAATGTTTTGCAATACAAGAGTTTTCTTGACAGATAGGTAGATGATAGATAGGTAATAGATAGATAGATAGATAGATAGATAGATAGATAGATAGATAGATAGATAATAGATGATAGATAAATAATAGAAACAGAACAACAGGATTGGATTCACTCTATCTGTGATGTATCGTCCACATTACTTGCTGTTCATCTTTAGAGACAGTCACAGTTCATGGAGAAATAGCTCTTCTTTGACTTGTTCCCAGTAGCAAATGTGTGGTAAAGTCACCCTATATTTTTTCTTGACAATCTTCTCTCTCTCTTATTCCACCTCTTCCATGGCACACCTTTTTAGGTTATATCTTTTTAATGTATCAACATACGAACTTACAACTGTAATTTAGATTTTAAGTGTATGTCAACCAAAATCAATGTTGCTTCTCAAATAAAATTATTTTTCTATTTTTTATTTTAAAACTCATCAAAAATTGGATATATTAATATAGCCCATCAAATTTAAAGTTTCTCTTTAGGTCCACTTGAATGCAAATATTAGATTACAACTCCATACTCAGTACACAGTGTATACAAATGCTGGCATCTCTTCCAGTTCCCTCAATACACATCCAACTTTTATGATTGAGATTTTGGAGTCTCTTCTTGAAAATTTAGCTGTAATGGCAAGAGAAGTGACTGCACTCATCCACAATGCATGCCACTAAAATTACACCTCCTGGAGACATAGAAAGACAGTGTTTATCCCTGTAAGGCTGAAGGAACACCTGCAAACAGAGATGGGGAGAAAGGTCAAGAGCACCACAGAGCACGTGGTGTAAAGAGTATTTTTAATCATTCATCTCCTAGAAGAGAAACAATGCTAAATCCTTCTCTCAGTTGGACTTATTACAGGCAAATTTTTGGCAAGTTTCTGTTCTGACATTTTTCTGTTCACTCCAACTTAAGCTATTTATCCAAGTGAAAAACACTTTCTGAACCATGTTTTTTCATGTGAACTTCTAGCATTAGCACATTCCTGTGTCATGAATAAAGCAGCCTGTGGACACCTGTGTTAAATTTCACCCAAGAGAAATGGTTTGTATATCTGTTTTTCTCTCTTTTTTTTTCTCTCTACTTCAACTTTACTTTGATATGCCTGTTAGGCTTATAAGGAAAACAAATATTTCAATTTTGGGGGATTAGAGAATAAAACACTATATACAATTGAAATTTATGGCAAATTGTCATTAAATGGATCTTTTAAAAGAAGTCACCTGCCATACATATTTAGAGCCTTATCTTCTAGTTACACAGGAAAACCAAAAAAGTTTTTTATTTTTTCTAAAGGGACTAGAATTTACACAATGTTTAAGCATAAAAAATTGTAACCGTTTGCAGAGATTTAGTAGGTATTCTGGAAATATTAGACTAGAAAAAACACGTTGAATGTAACCGGGAGAATTTCAAG
>NW_007727732.1:56997-57756 GCF_000696425.1 Galeopterus variegatus | reverse complement strand
ATATATATATATATTTTGGTGGCTGGCCAGTAAGGGGATCCAAACCCTTGACTTTGGTGTTGTTGGTGTATCAGCACCACTCTCTACCAAGTGAGCTAACCAGCCAGCCCCTATATGATAATTCTTAAAGGTGGGACTAGGGTGGGTGATGGCTGGTGGACAATAATAGTACAGTGTGGTGCTTTTAGCATTTCTTTGGTGTAATTAGAGAATTATAGAATTCCTCTTTTCTTCCATGCTGAAGTAAAAATATCTTGCAAATGCAGAATTCTGTCCTTTAGTGGTAATTCATGTTGTTATATTTATGCAGGTTTATTTATTTATTTATTTATAAAGTAGGTCATTTGGTCATTTTAGGTTTCTTGGGACAAAGCAGAACTGCAAGTGAAAAATATCTACCTGAGCAACTTTTCTTTCCTTCTCCCCTTTCCCCTTTATTTTGTACTCTGCCTGCCCTCTGAGGAACACTGTAGTAATGGAAATGCAAAATCCCTATTCAGCAACTTCAATATTTAATAGCACGACAAGCCAGTTAGGTTAACCAAATCTCCTGCTTTCTCTCTGGCTCTTTTTTGTTTGTTTGTTTCATTGCTTCAAAGCTACGGGATATGAATTTGGTTAATTTTACCAGATCAAAATACAAGAGCAAAGACAAAAGCAACTCTCCCTGGTCTTTCTGACCATTATAGTAATATAAATATCTTATTTGTAGAGGAATATTTAGAAGTTACTCAGTAACAATAATAAAATAATAATTTA
>NW_007727732.1:52069-56580 GCF_000696425.1 Galeopterus variegatus | reverse complement strand
TATCTTATTTGTAGAGGAATATTTAGAAGTTACTCAGTAACAATAATAAAATAATAATTTATGAGCACCTAATATTAGGCACCCTTTTTAGTGTTAGCAAAATCTGTGACCTGCCTCTCTCTTGAGCTCCTAGAAAATAAAATAAATAAATAAATAAATAAAAAATCCAGGCAGGAACACATGCCACATTTATCCAACTAGAGCTTTATTTTTCTGCTATATCAATGAACACTGAAGAGTCAAGTAAAATTCTGAGGGATCATTTTTGATGGAAGCTGATACCTGCACATTCACACATGTCCATATGTACATTACAAACATGACAACAAAGAGAAAAATGAAACAGGGACATCCGGCAGGAAAACACAAGCCACCTGTTGGTACACCAGTTATTTCTTTCTTCTGTTTTCTGTTCGTCTCACAAGCCCATGTTTTCTATGAATCGTCTGTGATTATGCCAGAATATTTTAACCACCATCTCTACTGCTCCCCCAGGAGGAAGCTGCCATCAAAATGGTATGTTTATTAGGTTTTCTTTCCCCAGATTTTTATAACCAAGTAACTATAAGGATTCAATGAATGTGCACATGCAATGTTTTAAGTTTTCATGAATTCTCTTATACCAACAAAATGTCTCTTGCTTACTAAACCAAGTGAGAATATATACGATCTGAAATGAAAAAATAAACAAACAACAATAACAACAACAAAAAAACAACCCCCCCAAAAAAAACCCTATACAGGTCTTTGATCTCCCAAGGATAATAGAGGAGTGAATTTCCTAACACTTGATAAACAGCTAATAATAATAATATTTTCTTAGAAAACAGTTTTATGCATAAACATGTAAATATCACTGGAAAGGCTTGCAGATTTTTCACATGAAATTGATGACATCTGCCCTTTGTGGAAGATGGACATCTGGACTCTTCTCAGTTCCCGTATATCCTAGGATGATGGGTGAAACCCAGTTCAGAAAGACGAGATCACACAGAAAGCTTGCTGACATGCGGCTTTCCTGATGAAAAGACTAGACAAAACTAAGATCTTTGCACCTGCCTTTTCACTTCCAAAGAGTTATGAGATTTGTAATTGAGGTCACCTTCTTATAACCAGGAAGTACAAAAACAGGTAAAGAATGCTAACACACTAAGGAAAGAGCAGCAGAAATTAAAGGAAAGTGTAGGTCCCTGATAGGATCCTGGTCTAGCTGAGTCTAAACCAATCATTTCTTGTTTCCTTAAAAAAAAAAGAAAAAAACATCTAACTCTTTTTCTTATTAATGTACTATTACTTGAGTTCTCTGTTAGTCGAAGATGTAAATGTTTCTCGTTAGGTCACATTTCACTTACGTCAGCTAAATAGTTAAATTCTAAATTGAAGTGGTTGGTTAAGTGTAGCCTTATTACATTTGTCTGAGTGTGACAAGAAACTCAAAATAACAGTGATTTATTTATTTATTATTAATCAATTTATTTATTTAAAAAATGTAGTTTTATTAATATTATTTTTTCACATTCTAGGATGTTGCTGCAGAGCAGTTGGGCTGTTGGGAGGGAGGGGGAGAGGGCAAAGGGGAAGCAAAGGGGATAGAAGAAGGAGGAAGGAAGAGGGGTGAGACTGAGGCCTGTGGCATCCCCTCATTCCCACAGGGGAGACCAGGTGGAGGGGAGGGGCTCCAGTGGTGGCTTGGTTATTGCTGGTCTGGGTTCAGAGGTCAGGGGGTGTGTGGGGAAAGCCCTCACCCCCAATTACTCCAGCTTGGGAACCTGGGGCCCTTCTGGTTGAGACTCGGTGGTCGTTGCTGGGCTGGCTGCACGTGTTCTGGGGCCCTGGTCGAGGCCCTCATCCCTTACCCTCAGGACTGCTTTCGGGTGTCAGGGGGCACTGCTGAGGCCCCTGGCCATCCCCCCTTTCTGGCTTGGTAGCCCAGGGGACTTCCAGTCCTTACAGGTGTTACTGGTGTTCTTTGGTGAAATGAGAACTTTACTAGTTAATATCAAGCTGTGTCTCTGATCTATGGGTTTTCTGTTTTTTCTTTCAGTTCTGTGTTGGATTATTAGCTGTTCCCACCACTTAAACTCTGCACTGGAACTAATTTGTTGTCCTTTGCTTAATGCTAAAATGGGGGATCTTCCTGTGGGGACCAGCACTTGAGCTGTGTGGTTGAGCTAAATTGCTGCTTTGCTGCTGTTTCTCTCGGGAAGGCGTTTTGTCCAGCTCAGGGTTTAATGGTTGGCTTTATAGGTAATTCTGGCTCTCATGCGATCTGGTGCACCTGGGTTGTGTAGAAGCTGTGGTCTGGGTCTGAGTTTTTTCATCAAACTGCACCCCACGCAATTCTATATTCCTGACCAGTCTCCTCTGAGCAGACCTGTGCTAATTGGGGGGCAGATCAGCTGTCCTTGCTGTGCCCCAGTGTTCCCCTGGTGGGCCCATCTCCCCTACCACCTGTGCTCCAAGCCCTTCCAATGGAACAGGCCATGCTTCGGTCCCTTGCAATGACTCACCGGCCTCTGAATGGCTTCCTTTTTTCAGTTGTCGTGGCTCCTTGCTCCTATGTGGGTCCACAGGAATGCTATTAGTGGTCTTGCTGGCCTGGGGGTCACCAAGGCCCTCTTCTCTCCTGCTGCCTCCAATCAACTTCCTCCAAAGAGCACAGCTGTGGCTTTTGCCTGCTCCTGCTCCATGCTCCATGCTCTCAGCAGCTCCAGCCTAGAAGAAGCCAGGGCTTGAAATGGTCAGAGACTTCTTTTTCTTTCTTTCATCGTGGCTTCTCCTGCCTTCATGAACTCCGTTGGTCTCTCCTCCTCTTCCACTGAGCTCTAGAGGCCCCAGCTTTGCTGTTGTTGCTTTTTAATAGCTGTAAATTGGTTGATTTGTGGGAGAGAGTGACACTGAGGGCCATCTATTCTGCCACCTTGACTGGAAGCCCCCCAAATAACAGTGACTTAAACATGGTAAAAGTTTACTTCTCCTTTGTAAATATTATGACCACTTACAGTGAGCAGTCAGTGGCTGCGATGCTTTAATGTCATGGATCCATGTTCTGTTATTTTGATGGGTGTGTGTCCTACATTCCAAGATCATTTTAACTTCCAAGGAGGATAATGCAGCCCCATAGAGCACATCTGCCTTCCAACCAGAAATAGTAAAAGAAAGGAAGAAAAGGCAAAGAATAACATTCCATTGTATTGTATATACCACATTTTCTTTATCCATTCATCTCTTGATAGTCACATGGGTTGTTTCCATATCTGGGCTAATGTGAACAATGCTGCAACCAACATGGGAGTGCAGATATGTTTTATTCAGCCTTAAAAAAAGAAGGAAATCCTGCCAGTTTTGACAACATAGTTAAACCTGTAGAAAATTTTGCTCAATGAAATAAGCCAGTAGTAGAAGGACAATTGCTGTATGCTTCACTTCTCTGAGGCATCTAAGATAATCAAAGTCATAGATATAGAGAATAGAATGGTGGATGCCAGGAGCTGGGGGATGGGGAAAGTGGGGAGCTGTTGTTGAATGGATATAGAGTTTCAGTTATGCTAGATGAATGAGTTCTAGAGTTCTAGTGCCAATAATGCCTATGGTATGTGCACTTCAAAATTTGTTAGTGCATATCTCATATTAAGAGCTCTTGTGCAACAGGAACCATGTGGCTAGAGGTGGCCCCACCCCCACCTCATTGGACCCAGGGAGGATGAGCACCAGGCCCCGCCCAATGCCTCAAACCCATGCCACCAAGAACTGCATAGTGCTATGGGCTCATGCTATGACCACAGAGACTGGAACAGGAACCAAGGTGGTTTAACATAACAAACACCACACCTACTGTCAAGCAAAGACAATTCACCTCCACAGTAGCAACCAGGGCCATTCCACAGCCAACCTCAGTGTAACAGAAGAAGCAAACCCTCTATCAAATGACCAAACATCAGTGAAAAAATACTAGAAGTACAATCAAGAAGAAATGACACCACACAGTAGTGCTCCAAAGTCAGACTCCTTGGAACATGGAATCCTTGATATGTCTGAAAAAGAATGTTGAGTAATGATCTTAAGAAAACTTGAAGAAATAAAGGAAGACTGAATTAGAATACACACTGAAACAAGAAAAAATATCCAGAATATGAAGAAGGAAATCTACAAAGAGATGGATACCTTAAAAAATAATGTAGCAGAACTTCTAGAAATGAAAGATTCACTCAATGAAATAAAAAACACAACTGAGAGCTTGAGTAGCAGGGTACAGCAAGCAGAAGAATTTCAGAGCTTGAAGGTGGTCTTTTTAAAATAACTCAGGCAGACCAAAAAAAGGAAAAAAAAAGAATTAAAAATAATGAGAAAAATCTAACAGACATAGCCGACAACCTCAAGTACTCTAACATCCAAATTGTGGGTATTCCTGGAGAGGAAAAGAAAGGAAAAGGTATTGAAAACCTACTGAAGGAAATAGTAACAGCAAAATTATGGAAGCTACACAAATACATGGAAAATAAATAATAGGC
>NW_007727732.1:40449-51847 GCF_000696425.1 Galeopterus variegatus | reverse complement strand
CAGACCAAAAAAAGGAAAAAAAAAGAATTAAAAATAATGAGAAAAATCTAACAGACATAGCTGACAACCTCAAGTACTCTAACATCCAAATTGTGGGTATTCCTGGAGAGGAAAAGAAAGGAAAAGGTATTGAAAACCTACTGGAGGAAATAGTAACAGCAAAATTATGGAAGCTACACAAATACATGGAAAATAAATAATAGGCTCCTGAATGACTTATGGGTCCAAGAAGAAACTAAATGGGAAATCAAAAAATGTGTAGAAACTAATGAAAATAAAGATATATCATACAAAAACCTATGGGATACTACAAAAGCAGTACTAAGAGGCAAATTTATCGCAGTAAATGCTTATATCAAAAGAATGGAAAGACTTCAAATAAATGACCTAATATTAAGCTTCAAAGAACTTGAAAAACAAACAACAATAACCCAAAATTAAAGGTTGTAAATGGAAAGAAATAATTAAGATCAGAGCAGTACTAAATGAAATAGAGAACCAAAAAACAATAGAAAATATCAACAAAACTAAAATTTGTTTTTTGAGAAGATAAATAAAGTAGACAAACCATTAGTTAGGTTAACAAAAATAAAAAAAAAGAAGAGAGAAGACCCAAATGATAAAAATCAGAAATAAAAGGTAGACATTACAACTGATACCACAGAAATAAAAAGAATCATTAGAGACTATTATAAACAACTGTGTGACAACACATATAAAACTCTGGAAGATATGGATGTGTTTCTAGACACATATAAACTACCAAGACTGAGCCAAGAAGAGATGGAAAACCTGAACAGACCAATAACAAGAAAGGAGTGGGAAGCAGTAATTAGCAATCTTCCAACCAAAAACGTGCAGGTCCAGATGGTTTTACAGCTGAATTCTATCAAACTTCTAAAGAGGAATTAATACCAATTCTCTTCAAACTATTCCAAACGACTGAAACAGAAGCTACTCTCCCAAAATCAGGAGGCTAAAACAATTCTGGCACTAAAACCAGATAAAGATACAACAAAAAAGAAAGTTGTAGGCCAATAGCCAATATCTTTGATGAACCTAGATGCTAAAATCCTCAACATAATATTAGCAATCAGAATACCACAACATATTAAAAAAATTATACATTATGATCAAGTGAGATTTATCTCAGGGATGCAAGGATGGTTTAACATGTGAATATCAATAAATTTGATGCATGAAATCAACAAATTCAAGGACAAAGACCATATGATTATCTCAATAGATGCTGAAAAAGCATTTGACAAAATTCAACATTCCTTCATGATAAAGACTCTCAATAAATTAGGTATAGAAGGAAAAGATCTCAACACAATAAAAGCCCTTTATGACAAGCCCACTGCCAGCACCATTCTGAATGGGGAAAAAGTGAAGGCCTTTTCTTTAAGGACAGCAACAAGACAAGGATGCCCTCTCTCACCACTTCTATTGAACATAGTACTAGATGTACTAGCCAGAGCAACCAGGCATGAGAAAGAAATAAAGGGAATCCAGATTGGTAAAGATGAAGTCAACCTTCTCTATTTGCAGATGACATGATACTGTATATAGAAAAAACTAGACTGTATCAAAAAAACTCCTAGAGCTGGTTAATAACTTCAGTAATGTTGCAGGATACAAAATAAATTCCTTCAAATCAGTAGCATTTATATACTCAAATAATGAATTAACAGAAAGTGAAATAACGAAAGTAAGCCCATTTACAATTGTCACCAAAAAATACGATACCTGGGGATCAATGTAACCAAGGAGGTGAAAGACCTCTACAATGAGAATTACAAACCACTTCTAAAAGAAATTAAAGAAGACACAAAATGATGGAAAGGTATTCCATGTTCTTAGATTGGAAGAATCAACATCGTGAAAATGTCTATACTACCCAAAGCAATCTACAGATTCAATGCAATCCCCATCAAAATGCCAATGACATTCTTCACAGAAATGGGAAAAAAAGGCAATTTTACCTTTCATATCAAAAAACAATAGACCCCGAATAGCCAAAGCAATACTGAGCAAAAAAAATAAATAAATAAAAAATAAAGCCCTAGGCATAGCACTACCTGGCTTCAAATTATACTACTAAGCTTTTGTAAACAAAACAGCATGGTACTGTTATGGAAATAGAAATTCAGACCAGTGGAGTAGAATAGAGAACCCAGAAATCGTTCCTCAGGCTTATAGGCATTTGATATTGGACAAAGGTAACAAAAACATATATTGGGGAAAAGATTGCCTCTTCAAAAAGTGGTGCTGGGAAAACTGGATATCCATATGGAGAAGAATGAAACTAGATATGCATCTCTCATCATACTCTGAAATTAACTCAAAATAGATTAAAGACTTAGGCATAAGAATTGAAACTGTAAAATTACTAAAGGAAAATATAGTTTTCACTTCAGCAATTAGGTGTGGGCACAGGCCTTATGAACATGAGCCCAAAAGCACAAGCAGCAAAAGAAAAAATAAACAAATGGGTCTATATCAAACTAAAAACTTTCTGCACAGCAAAGGAAACAATCAATAGAGTGAAAAGAAAACCTATGGAGTGGGAGAAAATTTTTGCTAACTATGTATCTGATGGAGTTTGGATGTGTTGTCCCCTCCAAAACTCATGCAGAAATTTGATCTCCAATGTGGCAGTGTTGGAAACTGATTGAGTCATGGAGGTGTATCCCTCTTGTCTGAGAGAAGCCCCACTGCAGAGCCAAAGGGGCACCCCCAGCGAATGGGCTGAAAGTGAGGATAATTATGGTGGGAAAGGCCAAATGGAAGCCATTAGAGCTGCCTCTACCTAGGAAAATAGTAAATTAAAAACAATACCGTATTCCTGGAGGGATTGCAGAGATTGGTGCTACTATCAAGGACTTGAAAGAGGCAGGGGTGGTGATTCCCACCACATCCGCATTCAACTCTCCTATTTGGCCCATGAAGAAGACAGATGGTTCTTGGAGGAAGACAGTGGTGGGTGACAGTACTTAACCAAGTAGTGACTCCAATTGCAGCTCCTGTGCCAAATGTGGTTTCATTGCTTGGACAAATTAACACATCTCCAGGTACCTGGTATGCAGCTACTGATTTGGCAAATGCCTTTTTATCCATCCCTGTTCATAAGGCCCACCAGAAGCAGTTTGCTTTCAGTTGGCGAGGCCAGCAATACACCTTTACTGTATTACCTCAGAGGTATATCAACTCTCCAGCCTTATGTCACAATTTAGCTTGCAGGGATCTTGATCGTCTTTCCTTTCCACAGGACATCATGCTGGTCCATTAAATTGATGACATTATGCTGATTGGACCTAGTGAGCATGAAGTAGCAACTGCTCTGGACTTATTGGTAAGACATTTGGGCATCAGAGGATGGGTAATAAATCCAACTAAAATTCAGGGGCCTTCTACCTTGGTGGCATCCATGTTGTGCTAAGTCTGCAGGCCAGCAGGACATGCAAGCAGTGGAGGCATGGTAGCCTCCACCCAGATTCCAGAGGATGCATGGAAAAGCCTGGCGGCCCAGGCAGAGACCTGCCACAGGGGCAGAGCCACTGCCGAGGCCAGCTACTAGAGCAATGCTGAGCAGGAGAGTGGGGTTGGAGCCCTCACAGGGAGCCCCCACCAGGGAAATGTCTATTATAGCCAAGTCAGTGGGACCACCATGGAGATCCCAGACTTATGGAGCTACCAGAGTGGAACACTGGCCTGGAAAAGTTGCAGGCACCAGCGCAGCCCACTGGGCTGCACCTGTCAGAGCTGTGGGAATTAGGCTGCCTGATGCTTTGGGGGCCCAGATGCACAACTATGCCCAGGAGGCAGGACTTGGAGTCAAAGAACATTATTTTGGAGCTATAAGACATAATGTCTGCCCTGCTGGTTTCGGTCTTGTTTGAGGCCTGTTTCTCCTTTCTTCTTGTCTATTCCGCCTTTTTGGAATGGGAATGTGTACCAATACCTGTTCCATGATTGTATCTTGGCAGTAGATAAATTTGGTTTTGTTTTTCAGGTTCACAGCTGGAAGAACTTTTGCTTTTGGTCTCAGAGGAGACTTTGGACTTTTAAGTTGGTGCTGGAGCAAGATAAGACTTTTGGGACTGTTGGGATAGAATGATTGTATTTTGTATGTGAGAGTGACGTGAGTTTTGGGGGGCCAGGGGTGGAATGATGGAGTTTGGATGTGTTGTCCCCTCCAAAACTTATGTGGAAATTTAATCTCCAATGTGGCAGTGCTGGAAACTGATTGAGGTCCCTCATGAATGGATTAATGCTCTCCCTGGGGGAGGAGGGATTAGTGAGTGAGTTCTTGCTCTATTAGTTCCTGCGAGAGTTCGTTGCTTTAAAAGACCCTGGCACCTTCTCTCTCTCTCTTGCTTCCTCTCCCACCATGTGATCTGCTTGTACCTTCCACTTTTCTGCCATGAGGAGAAGCAGCCTGAAGCCCGTGCCAGATGCAGCTGTCCGAGAATCATAAGCCAAATAAACCTCTTTCCTTTATAAATTACCCAGTCTCAGGTATTTCTATAATAGCAACACAAAACGGACTAAGACAGTATCCAACAAGGGATTAATATCCATAATAAACATAGTCACTCAAGCAATTATTCAGTAGATAAACAAATGACCCAAATGAAAATGGGCGAAGGAGCTGAATAGACATTTTTCAAAGGAAGACATACAAATGGCCAACAGATACATGAAAAAATGCTCCACCTCACTGGTAATCAGGGAAATGCAAATTAAAACCACATTGAGATACCACCTCACTCCAGTTAGACTGGCTATAATCAATAAGATGGTGAATAACAAATGCTGGCGAGGGTGTGGAGAGAAGGGAACACTCTTCCACTGTCCATGGGCCTGTAAATTAGTACAACCACTATGGAAAACAGTATGGAGTTTTCTCAAACAGCTATAGATAGATCTTCCATATGATCCAGAAATCCCTCTTCTGGGTATACACCCAGAGAAATGGAAATCATCATGTCAGAGAGATACCTGGACTCCCATGTTCATTACAGCTCTGTTTACAATTGCCAAGGTATGGATCCAACCTAAATGTCCATCGATGGTGATGGATAAGGAAACTGTGGTATATATACACTATGGAATACTACTCTGCCATAAAAAAGAATGAAATACTTCCATTTGCCACAACATGGATGAACCTGGAGAAACTTATGTTGACTGAAACAAGCAAAGCACAGAGGGATAAATACCTCATGTGTTCACTCATATGTGGGAGCTAAGAGAGAAAGGAAAGAAAGACCACAGTAGTGCTGTGGTCTTACGGAGGGAGGGAACAATCTGAGGGGTCGTGGGGGGATAGAGGCGAGGGAGAGGGAGGTTGGGGGATAATTGGGTTGGGATATGGGGTACAAAAGTAATTTCTGGTAAGGGTGTGCGCCCATTATGAACCTGGCCCTCACATCATGGGCATGATGGGTGACAATTAGCTTTGTATCTTATGAATATTATTAATAAATAAAAAATTATAATAAATAAATAAAGAGTTCTTAACACAGACAGACACCAAAAAACAAAACAAAGGGACAAAGGGAAACTCTGAAACTCTGAGAGGTGCTGGATACGTCTATTACATTGATTGTGGTGATGGTATCACAAGTGTTTGCTTACATCCAAAATCATCTAATTGTATACATTAAATATGTGTGATTCTTCATATATCAATTATACCTTAATAAAACTGTTTTTCAAAAAAGCAAAGGACACACTCTAGCTGACTCTTAAGGGCATGGAAACCATCTGTTTACATCCCATTCACTAGAACTTAGCTGCATAACCACATCTAAGAAAGAGGCTGACAAATGGGCCCAGTTATAAATTCTATTACCCCAAAGAAGGGGAGACAATACTTACTGAGGGTCAGCTAGAAGTCTCTTTTCCCATCTACCTCTTTGGCCTCCTAAATACTCATGTTTACTATTCTTCCTACACATAAATAATTTCACATTCTTCCCAAGAGTAAAAACCTTAAAATATTCCCAAGTAACCTGGTCTTCATACCGTTCTCTTTGCTATGATTCTCATAAGCACTTCCACTAAGCCTACATTTATAGATTCTGAAATTACAAGGTTCCTAGTTTCAGTTAACAAATTTTTTATCAGTCTCAAATTCAACAAAAATAAGCAAATTAGAAATTTATTTCCACTTACCCAAAAGTCCAGATCCATGGCAGGATTGGTGTGGCAACACTTATGCACTAAGTTGTTCATGACCCATAAGCCTCCATCTATAAGGTGCAGCCCTTATGGTCATGGTAAGATGGAAGAATTTATATTCTGGACAGCAAGGTGAAAGAAATGATGTAGAAGAGGGGCAAAGTTCCACACGAACTGTCTCTCATTGACAGTACCGTAGACACTACCATAACAGACATCAGCTTATATCTCACTGGGCAGAATTTAGTCATAACGCCATACTTAGCTGCAAGGAAGTCTGCAAACCCAATCTATATTCTGGGAGAGGTTAAGCCCACATAGAATGCAAGGAAAAAAACAAAGAATAGACTAGGGGTAAATAGCCATTTCTGTAATACTATACTACCATTGTTTTTCCTTTCAAGAAACAGTTATTGCGATTTTGTATATGGAAGGGCAAATTTTTAGGGATGAGTAGATGAAGGTGGTAACCAGCTACTCAATTCCTAGTCAAAGTAACAGTTCCAGAGGAACAAGTGATTTCTTAGAATTGGCAATTTGATGAGGTGAAGTGCCATTTCTGTGTTCCCTAAAAGTTTCTGAAAATATACAAAGAAAGACAAATTTACTAGCTTTACTGAGCCAGTGTCTTCCATCTAGACTGAAAATATCCTTACCATTTACCAGTTAGCAGTAAATTTCTAGCAAACATTAAAAGGAAAGGCACTATATCTTAGATTTTTTTCTTACTTCTCTCCTATTTTTTCAATATTCAGTAATATATCGTCACATTTGGTCTCTTTTGTAAAAATGCTTATCAATTTTCTTTAACGGTTGGCGACCCTGATGAAAATAGATGATTTATTTCTCCTACTGTGATAATTTTTAGTTGAATGTTTTAATCAACAAATGTTTCTAATCCAGTGGTAAGCTAATTCCTCAATGTAAATTTAGGCAAATTCTAAAAAGTATAGGTACTTAGGATTGGGTCTTCAAATTGTGCAATCTTAAAGTGCATCAAGGATAGGCAATAATAAAGGTTACAGGAGAAATCTCAAAAGTTTTTTGTAAAGTATTTGGATTTGGCTGAATCAAAAATGAAATAGCCCTGGATGAGAAATAAATCAACTTCAGGAAAGATAGCATCCTTTTATTACAAAATATTTGCTTGTCTTACAGATAAATCATTACATTGCAAAAGACATTTTAATAATATTTATCATGCATTATCTGTTTTTTGTTTTAAGAAACCTTAAGCTACTGATGTACATCTCAATGGATATCAAAACAGTCTTTCGCTGAGTGGTTGCTAAGAAACCGAGATTTCAGGATCAAAAATTTTACTCACATTGATAGTATTGTCTGAGCAAAATGAATATTTAGATTAATAAAAAGAGAAAAAATAAGTTTTAATGATGTATTTGTTTAATATATTATATATACATATAACTCCATAGGTATATCAAAGTATATACCTACTCTCAAATAGAAATTTAGGGATAATTAAATGCATTAATAATTGATAAATACCATTTAATAGTAAAAATATATATAATATACAGTGCATACAGAAATATTGACTTTTTTCTTTTTTATTAATATATTCATTGTTACAAATCATACTTATTCATTATGCCCCTTATCCAATCTCTCTCCTTCCCACCTTGCCCCTTCTCCCTATGTTCTCTCCCTTTCCCTTCTCCCTCCTCCCCCATTCCCCCTTCTAATAACCATAGATTTGTTCCCTTCATCTGATAGATTAACTGTTTTTCTGTTTATTTGTTGCCTAGATGATCTGAGGCAGGTGTGATCAAGCCTTCCCCTATTTTCGTATATCAGATGCTTCTTCTATTACTCTGGAGCACGCTTTGTGGAGAGAGAGGACCTCCTCTTTTTTTTTTTTTTTTTTTTTTGTATCTGCTGGTGCTTCTTTTTGTGTCAATGAAGTTGAGTCTGGCATGCCATCTGCATGGTGGCTTTGACTGCTGCTATAGAGACTAGATGCTTTTGCAGCAGCCATGGCAATTGCAGTGGCTATGGTGGGCTACCCACGTGAAAATGGTGTTTTTGGTATGCTCTCTACCTGGTTGCAGCTGCATTCACCTTCCTCTGGCTCCATACCTCAGGAGTCCAGGGTGGGGGCCCAGGTCAGTGGTACTAGCTTGCATAGTTGTGGTTGGGTTTGGCTTTCCCTGGCTCCATGCCCCATTCTAAGATGTTGTTGCAGAGCTGTTAAGGGGAGAAGGAGAAGGGAAGGGGGAGAGTAAATAGGGTGGGAAGAGGGGGAAGGTGGGGGAGCATGATCGAGGCCAGTAGCCCCCTCCTCATTCTGGCAAGGGAGACCAGGGGCTTTCAGTGGCAGTTGGATTGTTGCTGGGCTGGATGCAGATATCAGGGTGGTGTTGCTGAAGCTCTTGGACTCTGACTTCCCCAGCTTGGGAGGGAGCCTAGGGTACTTCCCGTGGCACCTTGTTGGTTGTAGCTGGGCTGGTTGCAGATGTCAAGGAGACTTGGCTGAGGCCCTCAGACTACCACTGCCCTGGCTTGAGACCTGAGGTGCTTCCTGCAATGGCTCAGTGGTTGTCACTGTGCTGGTTGTAGATGTCAGGGAGGTGTGACTGAGGCCCTTGGCCCTACACCCTCTTTGGCTTGGGAGCCCAGGGGGCTTCTGGTCCTTCTAGGTTTTATAAGTGTTCTTTGGTTGTATTAGACCTTTACTAGCTAACATCAAACTTTGTCTCTGATCTGTGGGTAATTTGTTTCTAATTTCAATTTTGTGTTGGATCATTCACTGTTCCCACCATTTCTACTCTGCACTGGAACTAATTTGTTGTCCTTTGCTTACTTCTAAAATGGAGGAACTTCCTGTGGGGAAGCACAGCACTTGAGCCCTGTAGTTGAGCTAAGTTGCTTCACTGCTACTGATTCCCTGGGGAAGGCTTTATGTGCAGCTAAGGTTGTAATTGTTGACCTTGTATATACTTCCTTGTGATGCACCTGGGTTGTATAGAAACTCTGGTCTGGGCCTGAGTCTTTTCACCAAACTGCATCCCTTGCAGTTCTATATTCTTGACCAGTCTCCACTGAGTGGTCCTATGCTGGTTGGAAGGCAGATCTGCTTGTCCATGCTGTGTCCCAGTGTTCACCTAGTGGCCTGTCTCACACCAAACCCATACTCCAAACACTTCCCTTGGAACAGGTCATGCACCTGCCCCTTGTGATGACTCATTGGTCTCTGGGTGGTTCCTTTTTTCTGTTGTCTGTGGCTCCTTGGTCCTATGTAGGCCCACAGGAACCCTGTTAGTAGTCTTGCTGGATTGGGGAAAACCAAGGCCCTCTTCTCCCCTGCTACCTCCAAGTAACTTCATAGGAAAGGCAGAACTGTGGCTTTTGCCAGATCTTGCTTCATGTGCTCACCAGCTCCAGCCTTAAAGTGGCCAGGGCTCGAAATGGTGGGAGTGATATTTTCTTTCTTTCATCATGGCTTCTCCTGCCTTCATGAGCTCTGTAGGACTCTCCTCCTCTTCCCATGAGCACTTATTGTCCCAGCTTAGCAGTCATTGCTTTTTAACAGTTGTAAATTTGTTCATCTGTGGGACAGACTGGAACTGGGGGCCATCTCTTCTGCCATCTTGACCAGAAGCTCCAGAAATGCTGATTTTAAATTGAAAATATCACTCATACATCCAAGCAGAAATGAGTTCTTTTCAAGTAACATTCTTGTAATAAACGTCATTTTCTTTATTTTACCCATTCTGTACATCAGAAATTGATTAGAATATTCAGGAAAAAACTGAGTAGATACCAATTTGAGTAGACTTTATAAGGGTGATACACATAGAATACTAGTCACTAGAAATATTCAGGGGAAATGTAATCTCTTGGCCAAATTATTTTTGGATTTACCCCTTTTAGAGTTCTACAGTGTACTTCAGTAATTTAGAGGACCCAGTAATTCCCAAAATTTATTTATAGGCTTCCTTTTCACACAGCACTAATTACATCCTTCTGAATAAGTTCTGCCAAATACACTTGGGGAAATGCTGATCTAAAACAATACCTGAAATTGTCATTTTACTTTGTGCATTATAAAGACAAAATACTTAAGTTCATAGGAACTTAATGCATGTTCTTAAAAGAGAACTATTGCCATAAATGATATTCTGATTTAAGAAAAAATTAATTTTCCCCTCATAAAAAACTAGATAGAAAACTTAGCCAAGTAAAACAAAGAGTGTAATTTCTGCTTGACCATCTCAAGGCTTTGTGCCTCTCTCACAGATACTTCTCACCACCTTGTACTTCTCATACTGTTCTTGCTGAGTGACAAGTGTGCACATCTCTGAGGGAATTAGTTGAGGGTGGAAATGTAGAAAAATCACTGACTGGAAGTGTTGAAAGGAACTGGAAAGCAGTGGTAAGAGGATAGGGTATTCTGTAGATAGTTTTGTTTAAGTGTTTACTTGTTTGTTTTTGTGTGTTTTCTTGAGATTGCTGCAGGGACAGGCTATGCCATTTATGATCACCATGACTGACTAGACAACCATTTTACTTGATTTATATGCAAAGTTAGTCCTCTGGAGAACTCTTTTAGATTAATTCTTTGGTTTGCAAGAACCATCTTCTCTACCTAGTCAAGTGATAGACCACTTCTTGTTAGGACACATATTTGCAAGAATCCTAGAATATTAGAATGACTCAATCTAATTGAGTAAAAGAAAAAGAGTGAAAAAACGTAACTGAATGAGACAAGTAAGATTAAAATAGAGATGGCCCACAGGAAGAGCAAAAATTGCAGTAGATAAAGGTACATGATTTTCATTCGAGGTGTCTAACTTTTGTATGACTCAACTACACCCTTCTGATTTATTTCTTCAAGTCATCACTCCATTAGTGCTTAAAGCATAGATCATTGGCCTGCCTATAATTGGCTGCTTTTATATCATCTCTTCATTCCTCATTCAGTCAACCATGGCTAGAAAGGGTGCTACAAGATGTGGCTGTACAGAAGATGGGTGTACAAGATGTGGCTGGACTATGTCTATTAGAAAGAGATGTGAATGGTCAACCACTCATGGTTAACATCTCTTTCAAAAAAAATTAAGGGGCAAAGTACACATTATCACTTATCTGAGGCTGTCCAGACTTAACTAATTACTTAAGACATTGAATCTGTAGGAGCCATAGTGTTTCCTTTGTGAAGATGTAATTGTAAAACAAAAACCCGGAA
>NW_007727732.1:35562-40169 GCF_000696425.1 Galeopterus variegatus | reverse complement strand
CTGTACAGAAGATGGGTGTACAAGATGTGGCTGTACAGAAGATGGGTGTACAAGATGTGGCTGGACTATGTCTATTAGAAAGAGATGTGAATGGTCAACCACTCATGGTTAACATCTCTTTCAAAAAAAATTAAGGGGCAAAGTACACATTATCACTTATCTGAGGCTGTCCAGACTTAACTAATTACTTAAGACATTGAATCTGTAGGAGCCATAGTGTTTCCTTTGTGAAGATGTAATTGTAAAACAAAAACCCGGAAAATTTGAAAATAGATTTGGCATGTTAACTGATTTTCTAGGGAAAAGAGTTGTTAACAACTTATACTATTTGAGTATATTTAAGAAAAGAGAAAGGACAAGTATATGTATTTTTGATTCCACAAAATAATTTGGTTGTCATTTCCCAGAGTACTGGGTATTCTATGTCGGGCTACCCACTTCTTACCTTCGCTCCTCTTCTCTGTGCCCTATAGGCTGAATTCCTGGGGCCCACATTACCAGGAATCACTTTCTTTTGGCTTCTGTTTGGGTTCAGCCAATGGAAGGCACCATTGAGGTATGGTGAAAATATGAGAGTAGGATTAAAGAGAGGTTGGGCCAATTCTTTTCCATGCCCTTGTCTCAGACACTTTGGTTATTAGAGTTGTTTCTAATTGTAGCCTAAAGCACTTCTACAGGATCTTCCTACTCCTTGAGATTCCACTTCTCACTGATCTGAAATAACTTGGTTTCTTCTCTTGCCATATTATATCCAGTAGTGGTAATGGCTTCCTGAAGTTTCTAGTCCCTGGTTTCCTCAGTACCCCTTGAGTTGAGTTGAATTATGTTCCTTGATAGAACTCTGATTGGTACAACTCCAAAATCTAGGTCAGCATCAGATTATACCCTTGATTATATGACATTTAGAGTGAAATTAATTTAAATGTACATAATTGTGTAAGAATATATATTTAACTGTATCATGCTGTTTGAATTCTGCTTTGTGCTATGGACTAAAGGGCATGTAAAAATACAAGAGGAAAATTATATCTTTACTTTCAATTCAGTAGTGAGGAATGTTGAACACTTAAAAACATTTAGAAATCAGCCAGTACTAAATTGTGTGGTTCTGACTGTAAGTGAAATTGAAGTTCAAAAAATCATTGTGCTAGAGACCTAAAAGAAAGTGTTAGAAAAAGTTTCTACTTGTAAACACTACTTAAAATAGGCTTGAAGAGAAAGAGAATTTGAAAAGCTGGAAGAGAGGTTAAAGAACTGGTATAACAGACCTGAAGAGTAGAAAAGAATCTCACAAGAGCAGAAAGGATTGTGACTGAGAGTATTAAAAAAAATAATAGCATAGTGGACGGGAAAGCAAGTCACCCATATGCTGGATTTGCCTATATTTAACACGCAGTATTTTGAAAGAAACTTGTGTGCTTTTTCATAATGATGGGGTAATTTCAGATGATAGTCTAGGTCCTCCATACGATCCCATTCTGTTTTTATGTTCTGCATTCTGTTTCCTATAGTCTCTGTAATCTTTCTCTCAGCTATTTATGCTTGAATAAGTCATGGCATTTTTCTGTTCCTGAACCTGTTCTCTCATAACCTTCCTCCCACTAGGCTGAGAATAAATTTTTGGTCCTATTTTACCATAAACATTGGGCTAATTACTTGCCCCTTGATGGATTTTGGATGTGAACAGCACCATTGTACACACAATAAGCACAAAATAGCCACTGGCCTTGTCTTCCACTCCAGCACCAAACCTCTTCCCCATTCCCTTTCCAAGAAGCCTCATGACTTAAACAGAAACCCTTTTGCTTCCGCAAGGGCGCAAATCTCCACCCTGGTCGCAGTGTCCACATTAGCATAATGCCCCTCATTGATGGTATCAGCCAGCCCTTGGTGCACTATATAAGCTCTCTCACCCCCACACCTGGTGCTGTCTGCCATCTCGAGGGCAGTCCTGGGCTACTGCCACTTTGGGCACCACCCAGCAGATTCTTTTCCTTTAATAAAGATTGAACGGTACTCCGTGTCTCGGCTCACTTTCTTTCACCCCTATCATATACATTCTCTTACCTTCAAAACCCCTGAATGTTGCCCCACAGAGTTTCCCATAAAGCAGTATTCGGAGCTTCTCTGCCCTCTGACTTCCGGGTGTGTTCAGTCAATGAACGACACTACTAGAGGTCAGTGGGTAACATGATGGGCTATTGCTCCCTCCTGCTCCTTCCCTGTGATCTTGTGGTGTGGCAATTGCTCTCTTTCTTCACCTAAAGCACTGCTTTTGTTGGGCAGACCATCATCTCTGACTACGGTTCTCCTGGGATCCAGTACGAGTTTTTCCTTGCCTCTTCAGACCTGGGGATGACGATAACTCCCCACTGTTTTGAATCTGCAGTACTTCACCCTTGCTTGTAGGTTCTCTTAACTCTGCCCCCAGCACTGAAAATCTCACCTTTATTGGGTTCTCTATAAACCCAGCTACATGTACCTTTTGTTTCCTACTGCAATTCTGATTGATTCAGAAACAATATGTAATATTCAAAGCCAAACTTAGATTTGTCTTTCCTTTATAAGAACAATATGGAACACTTCAATTCATAGTGATTGCACACTTTTCTAATCAAAAGTGTTAACTTTTATATGACAAATTCAACATCTGATCAGGTACAATCTTATAAAATAAACTTGCATTTTTTTCTTCAATGTTATTTCATATAATATTACTAGTCTTTTCATGAGATTGTTTTTCAATATTATAGGGTTTCTGAGAAAAGTTAATATCTTATTTATTATATAAATATTTCTTTATTGTATTTGAATCACTATATAATAGTGGCCATAAATACATTTTAAATGTAAGGAATTTTGACATGATAGATCATGTTACTTTACACAGTCCTTCTTTGTATACATTAACCATTTCTAAGAAAGTTCAATGCATGGACACCTAATTTGATAATTAATTTAATTTAAAATTCAAATTGGCATTTTTTTTTTTTTTTTGCTTAATTTACCAAAACTATTACATTTTGATCTAGGTCACTGGCCATACACACGAGTCCAATAAAACCTTTAATGGAAAGATAAAAAGATATCTACTGAGAGGCCAGATGCATCAATCTCTACTTTTTTATAAGTCATTAGTTCCCCCCAATTAAGTAAAAAACAGAAAATAGAAAAACATAAGGACGTGAAGTGGTTGGTGTGTATATATATATAGTAAAAACTGATGGAGTATGATAACCTGCATACAGAGGTTAGTTCTAAAATCAGATAGCCAGAATCCAAAATAGTGGCTAGTTGTGTAACTTAGCCCTGAGGTTCTCTGTTTACCCACTGAAAAACAAGAGTTATTAGAACCTATTTCAGAGAATCATAGTGAAAACTCAGGCAATTCATGTAACATGCAAATAGCCCAGTCCCTGGATGTTTGCACATGCACACAATAAGTGGCAACTGCTTTTTCCCATATATACTATTTTTGAAAATTTCAGCTTAATTTAGAAAATAAACACAAGGATAATATACAAATGTGAAAATGTGTACTTACATTAAATAAGAATTTTAAACTCGATATCGTGTATATATATCTACAAGAAGTGTCTTTCCTTAAGCGAGCATTGCTTAGGCTGATCTTTCATTTATGAAAATTATTAAAACAAATTATTAGAATAATTGTTAATCTACAATGTTATATATTTTTAAAACTAGATGGCCCAGTGGCAGATAAAATAGACAAATGACTAGAGTATATATGATCTACATCATTTAGGGTAATTTTCTTAATGCTGTTCAGCTTAGACCGTTTTGATATATTGTCTAAATGTATCTTTGATTATTGAAAAATTCTTCTCCATGTATTTTAAAGGAAGATTAATAAATTTTAATTTGCTGCCATGAGGCATTTCTGCTATGCACAAAATTTCTCCAAACCCTTCTTTTTGAATAAGTTATATTTATCAACTTCTTTTCATATTGGCTTAAAATTTTTGTCCACTGTGACATTAACCTCCAGTAACTCAATTTGATTCTGTTTATAACTCTTTCCAAAACTCCTTGGCACTTTTGTATTTAGAGCTATATTAAATTCACTTTGCAGTATTTTTGCCTTTATGAAACACACATACAAATTTTCTACTATTTCTTTGGTATTGAACCAAAGTATTCTTATAGTGCTCTGAATATGCAGTATCATTTTATGCAATACATTATGAAATAATTACATTATCAATTAAATAATCCTTAAAATTTGAAATGTGCTCATTTACTTTTAAAAATGAATTCTTTAAAGTACAAAAAAAAACTTGTCAAAAGATGTCAAATAAATCCATTCTATTTTATGAGGAAAAAAACATGTATATGGGTATGTATAAATAAATAAAAAAAGTCTATACCCAGAATTTTTTCTTCTCAATAGCATTAGTCATATGCATATTCCCATAATATTTCATTTATTATCTACATCTATCTACATAAATATAGAAGTGTGATGTTTGTGCAAATAGATGTAGATTTACATATATAGAGATACAAATATGTATACAATATGTATATAAATATATACAAATGTGTATATATACTTTAAAATGTAAGCATGTATATATATATATAAA